>NC_045427.1:137010066-137311673 GCF_902635505.1 Sarcophilus harrisii | reverse complement strand
TACAAAGCTCCATAAAGATAGCAAAGAAACTAAATGAAAATTTTAATAGCTTTATTAGCAGGCTATAAGTAAGTTCACACACAATAAGGAAGTAACAGAAAGGGAGAGCCCTTTCAAAATTATTTCAATTTGCTCAAATTTTATGGAAGTCAAGATGCACCCAAATTTATGTGAATATGATTACAAAACACTCATTAAATGGACAATGACAAATGATTGGAGAAATATTCATGGCTGCTCTTAGTTGGACCCCATCAAAGTAATAGCAATAATAATAGTAGCTAAGTTAATTCACAAATTTTAGTGTTGTATCAATCTAATAATCAAGGGGATACTTTATAGAGCTAAGCAAAATAATTATTTATTTGGTGGGGAAAAAATTAGAATCTTATGGAGAATATTTTAAATAGGAAGAAAAATTATTTTATTAAACAGTATTCATCAGAACTACTAAATATGTACTGATTAAAACAAAGAACTGACAAGAATCACAAATGAACAAACTCAGTTACTCTGATCATATATATTAGAAATTTCAAGGTAAACATACTCAGAAAATTGGAAATCAGGTAACTGAAATTAGGCTTAGAAAAAATGTATACTATAACCATAATATATCCAAAATGAATATGCAACTTGAATATTAAAGATTATACTATTAAAAATATAAGAACTAAATTAATTAACATTCACAGAGAGGTGTAAGGAGTCAAATCCTTACCAAACAAGGGACAGAACTGATAACAAAAAATAAAAATAGATCATTTTAATTACCTGAAATTGAAAGAGCTTTTCACAAAGAGATATTGACTAAGGTAGAAGAAAAATAATCAACTGGGGAAAAATATTCTTATAAAATATATTTAATGAGGGCCTGATGTTATATGACAGATTAGATCTTTAATTTTATTGGTATGCAGAGCTTTCTGGTAAGGAAATTCTCTACAAATTCAACTTGATACTTTCTCAGTCACTTTTAGTCTTAAATGTGTATGTAGAAGACTGAGAGAGTAGATGACCTGTATGTATTAGAGGCAAAGCTTGAACCTGGGTTTTTCTGATTGGAAGGCTAGCTCTCAATCTACTACATTTAGTTGCTTTTTGTAAACTGATAATTAAGGTACATGATCAACTAGCCAAAACTTTTAAACCAAAAGCCATTCCTAATATATAAGTGGTCAAATAAATATGGAGAGATAATACTCAAAACACTTGCAAACTATTAAGAATTTGTTGACTTAACAGATTTGTTGAACTTTGCATAGTGGCTAGAAAAAAGACATAGATTAAAATCCTCTCTCTGTTCTATATTGTCTATGTGACCTGGAAAAGTTCATTCATCTTTCAATGTTTTAAGCAATTTTCTAAGATCTTCAAGTGCAGAAAAGGTCCTAACTTGTTTTGGTTGGAGTTTTCTCACTTGGGAGTTCCCTATATCAATTAAATCCAGATCTAGCTCCTGTTCAATTCTATCCTAAAAACTATTTGAAGATAAATTCTAAATTACTACTAATAAGAAAAATGTGAAATAAAACAACTCTGAGATTTCACCTCTCATGAAACAAATTGATAGGACAAAAAAAAGATGGGAAGAATTAATATTGGAGGATACACAAATGCACTGTTGGTGAAGCTATGAATTGATCCAACCCATAGTGAAAGAAAATTTGAAATTATTTGAAGAAAATGAGTAATATACCTATACCATTTTGTCCAAAAATTCCACTGTCAGGCAAATATCACAGGGTAAGAAACTCCTCATAAATGCTGAAATATTTATAATGGTATTTTCATTAGTAGTACAGGACTGGGAACAAAAAAAGCGATGTACATCAACTGAGGAAAAACCAAATGTAGTTATACAGATATACAAAGGAACATCAATATGCTCTAAGGAACAGTGAATAGGATTCATACAGAGAAACATGGAAAGACCTAAATGAACTGATAGAATGAAACAGAACCAAGAAAATAATCTATCTAGATTTGTGTATAAATATATACATAATGGCAAAATGATAAAAAATGAAGAAGTATGGAAAAATTTGTATAAATTGTTACAAAGTGGAGTAGGCAGGATCAAGAAAGCAATAGATTTAATGACTACAACAATTTAAATGAAAAGAACAGCAGCAAAACAATTTAACCTAAATATTATGACATAGTATTCAAACCTAACACCAAAGAAGAGATATGAAAAGGCTCATTTAATGCTTCTTTGCAGAGAAAGAGGACTATGGGTATAGAGTCAGAATATCAGATTTTTTTCACCCCTCTTTTTTCTTTAATGCAAAAGATGGCTCTCTGAGAAAGGCTGGGAAAAGTTCCATATAAGAAAATATTTGTACAGAGATGTATATGAATGTATGTCACAATATAACATATATATATGCATATTTATATATGTACATATTTATACATGCACACATGCATACACAATGTGTGTATACACACACATTCATGCTTAACTGTAGCCTGCTTGGGGAAAATTGGGAGGGGGGAATGGGTGAAGAAATAAGTAAAAAGTATACAGCAGAGGACAAAAGAAAACCTACAATAAAGCAAAGAAAAAATGGACAGTTCTGAATACAATTTCTTGAAATGGTAATTTATTAATACATATTTTGAATCCTCTCATGTTCTGTTGTGCACATGACAATTTTTTTGTTTTATTTTTTATTTAAATTTTAAATAAATATTTTTTAAAAAGAAAATATTGGTGATGGGTGGAATTATGGGCAAAAAGAAAGGACAAGGGAGCCATTCAATTTGTATATATCCTAGAAAAGATAAAACTTTTCTGACATGGCTTTTACCTTGGGCAGAGTAAAGTAATGGTTAGGTAAGAAGGAAGCCTGGTACATTCTGTCCATACCATCACATGTCAACCAAAGTGAGGCGAGAATGAGAACAATTATAATATAAAGCAGAAACTTTAGAGAATTAAGTTCAATTGCAATTAATCCTAGTACTGCTTATTTCACATCCTGACCTAATATGTCTTACTACCTTTAAATATCTGTTCCAGTAACCAGTCTTTCTTATTATCTCAACTTCTAGATTTTATCCACAGACACCTTAATGCCAAGCAGGACTAGTTTTTTATTTTGTTTTGCTTTTTAGTTTATACAACTTATCTTTCCAACTAAACAATGCTGCTTCTTCCCCAGGCATAGATTACCTTATTCCTTAGATTCCGTCTTCCTGTACCTCTCAATACTTGAAACCAACAGTTTGCTTAGTCCATGGCATATATTAGTCTAAATTGAGATAAGAAACAACAAAGATCCTGTACCCTGTCCTTTGGGAATTTTAGAGGTATCTAGCACATTTTACCATGATGGCACTGTTCTCTTCTCATAAATCAGAGAAATTTTGGAAAGATAGCATAGAGTAGTAAATAAAACATTGAATTTAGAATTAAAAGACCTGAATTTTGAGAATTAGATTCAGCTCCATTTCTAATTCTATGGATGACTTTTGGAAAATTGTATTCTGAGACTCAGTTTCCTCATCTGTAAAATGGACATAATAATCACAATAAATGCAGAGAAAGCATTTTTCAGTGTAAAATACTATATAAATGTGAGCTGATATTATTATTTTATTGTTATTATTATTTCCATTTATTCCTTGAGAGAGTACTAACTCAATTCTATTTCTAACCTTAACTCTAATCCTGATCCTAACTCTGGTCATTTAGTCCTTTGAATAAAACCTCTTTTTCTCTGATGTATATATAACTTGGATTATCTTTTCCTGTTGGAGTCTGTATCTCCTATTCCTAGTCACATAACCAATGAGATACCCAATTCCTTAAACAGTATCAGGTATATCTAGTGAAGGTATGCAGAGAAGGTGAGGACTGGAAAAGGGGTAGCTATATTTCTAACTTGACTATAGGGTCAATACCAGACCTAACTTACTCAATTTTACCTTCCTTTGGACTGAACAAAATCACCTTCCTACTTACAATTTGCCTCTTCTAATATTCATTTTCTCTCTTCTTGTTTATTTTTTGTTTTTTTTTTAATTAAGAACAGATGATGTTGACATAGTGATGGAAACAGAGTGACAAAATAGTAAATATGGAGAATGGAAAAAGTGAAGAAGATCATTAGTCATTCCGATTTCGACCATATATATCTGAAAAATGACATAAGCTTGATCATGGTTCAGGATCCAAAACAATTCAATAAACAGATAATGCCCAACTTCCTGGCAAAGGACAATATGGTTTGGGAAGAATGCTGGGTGTTAGAATGGAGAGAAACAGGTGAGTTTATATGCTGACATCATTATCAAAAGATTTCCTTTTATCTTTGAGACTCACATAGTAAAGGCAGGCAGGAAAATGTAGCTAAGGGGATTCTAGTTCAGAAATACTGTCTTAGAGTGCTTCAGAAGCAATCTTCCAATTCAGATTCTATGGCTTTTTTAAAATGTAGAATGAGTGGATGAATGAATGAATGAATGATTCTTCATACACAGCACACACTATTCTGTGTTCTCTACAGAGATAATGATTGATGCTCACACACTTCTTTTCAGAATCCATAATTAAAAAACACAACTAGCAATCCATATACATAAGCTAGGATCCTACAGACCACAAAGTCAAAGCAATATGTTTAGTCTTCAAAGCATTACCAAGATATACATGTCAAAGTTAGGGGAGATTCATGGTGGATGGCCTGGAGACAAAGTATATCCAAATTCTTCTAGCTTAGGGAGTGTCTTTGTACTCTCAGAACTTGCACAGAAGAGATACTCAAGAAAAGTGTAATGATGGCGGTAATGATAATGAAGTAGAAGCATTGGAGTGATGAATAGGGTGAATCTGGCCCAACTGGAGTGCCATTTAAAGATCAGATATGGTTAACAGTGGCCCTCATCCGTTTCCTGTGGGAATACTCCCCTGTAAGCAGTCTTAATTGAAAAGATGTTCTCTTGTTTCTTGTCTGAATGTGTGTGTGTGTGTGTGTGTGTGTGTGTGTGTGTGTGTGTAGTGTATGTTGATGGGCGTGAGATATATATCTGTGTGAGAAACAATGACAATGCTCATTCCTCTGAGTTCTAGAAGTATTTTATTTTTGCCTAAAAACAGTTCTTACAGTTCTTTGTTTCAGGCTCTTCTCTCTCTTCTAGTAACCTGTCCTTTTAATTAGAGAATATAAAGATGGAATAGTCTGCCCTTCATAAAGTCTGACTTCTTCTGTTGGAATGGATAAATGACACAAATTCATATTTACTCACTGACAACATGATCTATCCCTGGAAATCCAAAGGAAAACAGGATCCCTGAATGGTAAAAGAAGTTAATGTTCAACAGATGGGTCATAAGCCACCACTAACAACTACCTGGGGAGATGACTTCATCTTCTTTGGGGTTTCAGGGCTTTCTGATAATGCTAGCTATGCCGAGGGGATAGCTAGATGGCTCAGTGGATAGAGCACCAGCCCTGAAATCAGGTCTTCCTGGACCTGGATGATAGGTGTAATATTCAGGCTAGCTTGCTTCTCCAGAAGGGCCTTGGTCTCAGCAGGATAGTCCCCACGAGGATGGACAAGAATAGAATCCAAAGTCATTATTGTCACCTTCACAGTCTGTGTCTGTCATAGTCCAACCCAGTCTCCTCTAACAGTCTGACAGTCTCAATCAGTCTCAGTCTGAGTCTGACTTTATCCCCAGTTCTCTCAGCCCTTAAATACCCTATTACAATTATATCATTACAGTATACTGAGTATAAGCCAATCTAGTGATTATATCATTATATTAAACTAAAGTGATTATATCATTATATCAAACTAGATATATGTGAACTAGAGAACCATTATCTCATTAACACCAAGGTGTATACTTCTTCAAGTATACTTCTCCAGAGTTCCAGCCCTAGATAGGATCATAAATTTAGGTTAAGAAGAAATTTTAGAGGTCATCTAGATCAAACTTCTCCTTTTTACAGAAAAGGAAACTGAGACACAGAGAGGATAAAAAGAAGATAAAAGATTAGATGATAAAATTATAAATTGCAGAGCTCTGAATGAAACCAAAATCCTTAGAATTCAAAACCAAGTGTAAAAAATTCTGCATCTCTAGTACCTGTTCATATGATCTGGCCTCTCCCAAATCATGGAGATAGTTCTTCATTGTTCTTTTCCTTTTAAGATAACACTGAATCCCCTTTAATTATCCTTATAGAATCTTTTAAATAAACCCTAGCTCATTCTGGATCAATCAGTCAGCATTTATGAAGCCCATATTATGTGCCAGGCAATAGGGTTAAAAATATAAAGAGTGAAACAAAACCCTCTTTGTAAGGAGCTAACATTGCAACATGGAGAAAACAAGCATATATATACATAGATATGTATGTGTGTATATGTATATATATAAAACATGTATGTATATGTATATGTATGTACAATAAAATACAAGGGAGGAAATATACTAGCATTTAAGGATCCGGAAAGGATTCAGGTAGAAAATAATGCTTAAATTTTATACTAAAGGAAGAGGTGAAGTGGAAATGAAGAAAGAAGACATTTCAGGCACAGGGAATGCACACATCTGGGAAGTGAATTGCCAAGGTGTTTATATGTGTATTTATATGTAAGAAAAAGCCTGTTTGGCTGGATCACAGAGTATAGGGAGGGAAGTAATGTCTAGGGAGTCTAGAAAGATAGGTTGGCATCAGTTTGTGAAGAATTTTAAAAGGTAAACAGAAGAATTTTTGCCTTATCATAGAAGTATCAGAGAACCACTAGAGTTGATTGAATTGGAAAAAGATGTGTTCCAATTTGCACTAAAGGAAAATCATTTTTAGCAGTTGAATGGAGTATATACTCTGAAGTGGAAAAAAATTTAATGCCAGGAGTCAGAAAGCTATTAAGAGAAAGTAGGTAAAAGTTGAGGAGGGTCTGTGTAAGTAGAGAGGAGTCAGACTTGAGAGGTTCTATGGTGGCTAAAATAGCAAGATTTGGAAAATGAAATGTGTATAAATATTCACATGTGTATAAGCAGAGTGATACAGAGGGAGAAATCTAAGGATGGCACTTTTACCAGAAATAGGAAAGTTTGAAAGAGGTGAAAGTTTGTGTAGAAAGATAATATTGTAAGAATTCATTTATGTTCATCTCTTTTATATCCATTTTTATTTATCCAAGCAAGATGTAACCTCTTTGAGAATAAAAACTGTTTTTCCTTTGTCTTAGTTTCCAGCATGACCTACCACAGTTGATAGGGGCTTAATAAATGCTTATTGAATGAATATGTGAACCCTTTCCCATTATTAGCTATTTATTAGTGCATCAGCCAGTGATTAGAGCACTGTCATTAATATTTCTCTAAAAAATTATCTTTGTTCCCATTGGGATATAATACTACAATCAACCCTATGCTTTACATAGTGTCTCACACATAGTAGCTATTTAATGATTGCTTGTGAATTGATTGATTAAACTTCACTACTTATTGTTTTTTAGTAATTTTCAGCCATGTCTAATTCTTCACGATTCCATATGGAATTTTCTTGGCAAAGATATTGTACTGGTTTGCCATTTCCTTCCCCAGCTATTTTATAGAGGAATAAACTGAGGCAAGCAGGTTAAGTGACTTATCTAAAGTCATATAGCTACTAAGTCTTTGAGATTGCATTTTGAACGGGATAAACTGAGTGAAGACTTCTCATGGGAATGTGGTCTTGAACTCTACCTTAATTGTGACTTGAGACTACAATAACAAGTTGAACACTAGCTAAGAAGCTGCAGGGGCTTGATTCTCTTAGATGAACACAATTTCCCTTCCTGTTCCCCCCCTTAATTAGCATTTAGGTACTTGATGGCTTTGGGAATTCAGGTAACAGAATTCTGTCATCCAAGAATATCTACTTGTACAGCAGTTCTCTAGGGAAATTTGAATTGTTTATTCTTTTGTTTTGGGGATAGATTCCATGTTTAGAGTGTGAACCTGAACTTCCCCAGACAACAGAAGAAAAGGTTTTTTTTTTTTTGTTTTTTTTTTGTTTTTTTTTTTGTTTTTTTTTTTAGGGGGAGTGGTGTCTGGTCTATGTAATCTTGTGTTTTGCAGTTTGTACTTTGCACTCCTCTACTGACACCTTGTCTGTTGGGAGTTGCCCTTTTCCCCTGAGATTGTAATAAACCTTTTTTTTTTTTTTTAAATTATTTTTTATCTTGAAAATCTCTGGTTTTAATTTGAGTAAAATTGTCCTGCATAGTTTGAGGGATGATCCAGGATATTTCCTGTTTGTGAGGAATGTCTCTGAGATAAAATTCTGGAGTAGGTACTCTCTGGAGAGTTCTCCAGTGGTCCTTGGACTTGGCTTGGGAATTCCCACTCCGACAGGGTAAACTCCCAAAGACAGACACTCAGGGAAAGCAAAAACAGAAGTTGGCTAGCAAAGATAGAAGATTAATTTGGCTCAGGAGATAAGCCAACTGAGAAAAGTTTGAAATCAGTCAGGTAAGTGTACAACCTAGGTAGAGCAAGCAACTGATAAGGGGAGATAGACTCTAACTGGTCCAACTCCATAACAGGACTTTCTCTTTGTCAAGAACTGGTGAGCCACCTGGGTGACTGGGAGTTGGTATTGGGAGAATTTAAAGCATCCATTTCCCTTTAATATTGGAAAATTCCAAGCAGTTCTAATCTATAAGAGTTCTTCCATTTTCCTTTGGTAAAATTGGATGGGTCCTCCATCAGAGAGGATAAGATACTGTGCACCTTGGCTGGCTATCTAGTGTCCTGGAAAGATAGCGCTTTAGGAAGAATTGGAGGAAGTACCAAAATATATAAGAATTAAATACTAGGAGGAACTGTCCATCCCCTGAAGGCTGAGTGTAAATTCAAAGAAACCTTCAGTACTCAGATGGCCAGCTCCTAAAGTTTCAGCTCTGCAACTTCCTTCCTAGCTTCCATCCCAAGATGGAGTTGAGAATGGGAGCTTGATAAATTTTAAAAAGCAGTTTGTGTTTGTGTTTGTGTCTGTGTGTGTGTGTGTGTGTGTGTGTGTGTGTGTGTGTATGAGAGAGAGTCTGTGCTTTTTCTTCTGTGTTTCTGTCATCCAAATTAGAAAGGAAAAGATCTGGCTATTTGGGATTTAAAAATGCTTGTTTTGTACATAATTGGATTTATGCAAATAGCTTTTAGTTAGAGAGAGGAAGAACTAATTTTGAGATGGGGAAAGTTTTTAACTGCCACACCAAAAAGAAAAAACTGACACATTTCGGTGGACCTAGACCTGGCCAATTTGGGTCTGAAGAAATAGTTAAAAGTTATAGAATGGCTAAAACATTTTAGCATATTCTGGGGTTTTTGAGACTAAGTTTTAAGTTGTTTGGCACTGCCTATTATTAAGTTGAGTTAATCTATTGTATTTTTAAGTAGGTCTAATTTACATGACTAAAAGTCTTCTGAGGTCCTGAATTTGAGGCTTACAGAAAAACTGCAAAAGGAAAAAAACACCTTTCTGGGATTTTCTAAGCTTCTCTCTTTTGGAAAGGCTTTTATAATCTGTCCTGGATAGGTAGGCTGGTGTCCCTGGCTGTCCCGGACATCTTTGGGGATTGTACTGGTGCCCCAATATCTTTGACATGCCAATTTCTGGCATGGAGGGTGGGCTAGTCACTGGGTCACAGATCTGCAACTGGACACCTTGGTCCAAATTTCTCCAACCCTCTCCCTCTAAAGTCTGCCAGTTTTTAAAGCCCTATAGACAAGACTTGAAAGAGCAGTTTTCTGTCACCTTAAATTGAAATTCTGATTCTGAAATTATGAGATAATTACTATTAACTAGTGCATGCTGAAATTGTAAACTTGATAATCTGGTATAAGATTTTAGAAATATGTATGCATTCATATTGAAGTATTTTTACTAAAAATTTAAATCTGTATTTGATTTGGTTTTAAGTTTAAAAAATTTTGTTTTTATGATAACTTACCTAAAGAGGTCACATGTTTGTATCTCCTAATTAGACCATCTGGCTTTCTAAATTGTATATTGGGTAATTTGTAACAATGGGATGAGCTGTGCTTTAACATTTTGTCAGCCCAGCTGGATATATGGTATAAATTTTGTGAAATGTGGTCCAAAATTATTTAGATATTACCTATATTCTGAATCTTAAGGTTTGTCTTGCTTTCTCCTTTTAACAAAGAAGTAACAGCAAGAAAATGTGGTGTATAAAGATATGTACAATTGCAAAACAAATTGCATCTGAAAAGTGTGCTATATGTCTAAAGATAAATAAGAAAGTGTTGAGGAGGTATCCTTCTGGAGGGAGAAAGCCTGGTTCCAAAATATTCAAGTTAGGTTTTAATGAAATGACACCAATGGAAGCTTTTTCTTGAGCTCTGCTGCTTTAAGAAGAGTTAGTGGAATGACATTGGAACAAATTGTATCTAATATGGATTAGTAGAGACCAAAATCAATAGATTTTGGTAAAGAAACATATTTTACTTCTAAGGTTTTATAAGAAGTAATAGGAAGGGATTGCAAGTTAAGTGGCAATTCCATATATCTAGGCATTTGCCTTCATCAGGAAAAGTGGAAAGAATGAATCAGATACTTAAGAAATTACTAAATTGATGTTAGAGACTAAATTACCTTGGACCAAATGTTTGCCTATTGCTTTGTTAAAGAATAAGAACTGTCCCCAGATGTGATCTGGGACTTTCCCCATATGAAATTGGTTTGTTTTATTTGGAAGGGAATAAAGGAAATAACCTCTTTTGAAACAAAGGATAAGTTTTTAAGGAATTTTGCATTGGCAGTGTTCTCATCCCTTTTAGTTCTTAGGAAACAAGGATTGCTGCCCCAGACAATACTTTTGGAGTTAGCAGTTCCAGGAGAGTGGGTACTTACTAAGTCCTGGAAGAAGCAGAGTGGGAAAGACCTTACTAGATCTTTATAGATGACTGAGATTGCAGTTTGGAGACTGAGAACCCCAGGATTAAAGGACCTGTGGAGGAACCTCAAGAATGAATTAGGGACAATTTATAACATCTAAAATTGACTTTGCAATTAGGAATGTTTGGGTAGGAGGAGAGATTAATTGTGCTTAGAGGAATTTTAACCATATTAATATTGTACCTGCTATTTATATTTTCAGAAAAGTTTATAGAGATTCCTCCATTGGAGGAAATTGAATTAATATTTTTTAGGATGAAGAAATTATTAATGTTGATTCTGATATGGATTTTAATGTGAAATTAAGACAGTATAGTCTATATTCTATATGAGTTTTAGTTGGTTGTATTGAGTTATTTTAAAGGTGCTTCCATTGTTTAGGGAGATCTGAGGACAATGGTCTATGTCTTTGTCCCTTTGAACATGCTTAATACTTGCACATGTTTTGATATAGATTGAGTAGTGAGCATCTCAAGGTGTAATGTTGAACTTAAAACCCATTTACTTGATATTAAGATAAGCTATGAACTCTCTAGGATGAGTTTCTTACTGTTATCAATGTAAGATTATAATCAATACTTATTTAGGCTATGTGACCCTTGAGAACTAAATTGACCTGAAACTTTGATTAATGAGACTGACTATTTGAGATTAATCTCTTGGAACTGTAACTGATATTATTTGAAGCTTTGAAGTCAGGTATGATTGTTTAATAGATCATTAAACCAGTAATCTACCATCTGAAAGGAATATGCCAAAAGTCACTTAGAAGAATGTGATCCTAAATTGTTACATTTGGAAGTTAGTATCTGGGCAAATAGTTGAGGAATACAACCTTGGCCTCTGCTTAATTCTGACTCAGTTTCCCGGTGCTGTTCCTTTGAATAAGAACCCACTTGATTATTTATGGGTTGTTATTACATACAATTAGCTGTCATGTATGTGCTTTAAGGTTCAGGCTTGAAAGACCAGTTTTGATGCTATTATAATCATGTCCCTGCTTTTTCCTCTGATAGCAAACTCTATAATCAGGGCAAGTAGCACAATTCAAGTATCTGAAAATATGTGGTCATTATATCCTAAATAAGTAGGTAAGTGAGAATTTGGTCTAGTCATCTATCTGCGGCTATATGCATATTTCTGCTTGTTTCTTTTAGTATTTCTATTGTTGCTGACTTTCCTGATAGGCATTTTTATTTGTGAAGAATTACCTACTCTAATTACTGGGCACACAAATGGTTAGAGTGATAGATGGCCCCAAATGGGATTGGGGGTACAAAACTCCAATTTGTATGCTGAATAGGTTCATTATACTCCAAACCATGGTCAAAATAATTAATAATCAAATGACAAAGGCACTGGATTTGTTAACAAACCAGCCCATTCAGACTAAAAAAGCAGTATTCCAATATAGATTGGTATTAGATTACTTGTTGGCTGAAGAAGGTAGAGTTTGTGGGAAATCAAATTTTTGCTGTGTGAAAATTGATGACAATGGTAGTGAAGGGAATTGCTAAAGACATCAGAAAATTGGTCCATGTCCCATTCCAGATCTGGTCCTCACTGATGTGATTTATGGTGTGCCAAGTGATGGCAGGTACCAAAAGTTGGGAGGGTTGGTCATATGAAGAATTCACAATGACCATTCTTTTTGGTGAAAGGTAATTTTATTTGGGGAAATAGATTATAGACAAAAATGAAAGGATGATAAATATGAAATAGATGGGAGAGCATAGAAAAGCCTAGTTCCTCAGTGGAATTCATAATTTCTCAGTAGAAATCATGAGATTGGGGCATGCCCTTGATTGACAGGCTAAATCCTGAAGGGGACTTAGCACCCTAAAAGAGTTAGTTAGCTGTAAGGAGGAGAAGTGGGGTTGGAAAGCATAGTGGAGTTAGGGGAGATACCACATGGGGAAAGAAAAAGATACCACAAGACAGAATGCTATGATGGGTTGACCCAAAGGAAGATAGCAATCATGGAATGGCCCACAAGTAGGTTTTATAGAGAAAATTTAACCTTAGGGACATGACCTGGATTTCCACAGAGGAAAGATTGAACAACCTGGAGGAGGAGGCCCAGTTAGACGTGACCCTGGAATCAAACTGAAAACAGATTCTTTGATTCCTGATGAGGATGGACCTTAGAGAAAGGACAAACCAGACCTAGGGGGATTGGAGACTGAGAACAAGATGGTTGAGGAAATGTGTCAAGAATGATGTGAGAGGTCTTCAAAAATTAATAAAGAGAAGGGACTGAATGGGATAAACTTGAGTGAAGACCTCTCATGGAAATGTGGCCTTCATGCTCTAATTGTGACTTGAGACTTTGCACTAACAAAATGAGATATAGCTAAAAAAACTGCAGGTGTTTAATTGTCTTGGATGAACATTTGCCCTCCTCTGTTTCCCTCCCTCCCTTAATTAGCATTTAAATACTCGATGGCTTTGAGAATTCAGGTAACAGAATTCTCTCATCCAAGAATATCTGCTTGTATAGTAGTTCTCTAGGGAAATGTGAATTAAGAGTTTGTTATTTATTCTTTTGTTTCTGGGATAGATTTCCATGTTCAGTGTAAGTGTGGACTCTCCCAGACAATGGGAGAAAAGGTTTATGTAGGAATAATTCTGGTCTATAAAATCTTGTGTTTTGCAATTTGTATTTTGCACTCCTCTAATGACACCTTGTCTATTGTGAAGTTGCCCTTTCACACATGATCGTAATAAATCCTTTTTTTTTGTTTGTTTGTTTTTTACCTTGAGAGTCTCTGATTTTAATTTGAGTAAGGGTCGCTGTCCTACACACACTTGAACACAAGTCTCCCTGACTCCAGACAGGGTGCTTTTCTACTTCCCTTATTCATAATAATATATTATTCATTAGTTTTTCTACTTCCCCATTCATAATAATAATATGCCTCAGTGGATCTGTGATTTCATTAATGAAAGAATAATATATATCCTATTCTATCCATGAATTCTCATTCTTTGTAATCCTTTCCTGCATCCTTCCACAATCCTTTCTGGCCTTTTGGAGGTCTGTCTGTCTAGAGTGTTCACTAATCTTTGGGTACCAATGGAACACTCAGGCTATGTATCTGCTGTCCCTACTCCCACTGGATGTTCAGCCTCTTTCATTATGGCTGAAAGGTTAAATTTAAAGAATCAAAAGCTATTTCCAGTGGAATAGCTCTCCTTGCTTCTTTTAATAAAGTTCTGAGTATAAAATGAATTTGATAAAGACAGGTTAGGAGTATTCTACTATCAGGAAACAACTGATGTCTTTTTCACTTTCCTATTTTAGAGCTTATTAAATATTTCAATAGGGGAGGAAAGTCTCTTTAAAAAGAGAATATAACCAGAATACTTTGTTAGAAAGCACATGGAAGCTCTTGCACATAATATAGAAATAAATTGAGAATTTTAACAAAGGCAAAAGAAAAATTTTAAGTAATTCTAAGAGGTTTGAAGTCAACATTGAGGAAGTCTTATAAGAAAGAAGACCTTAGGGAAACATATTAACTATGTATCTGTATCATTATTGTAGCATAAGCATTCTCTTGGGGACTTTATGGAAATTTGCTTCCAGTGGTGAAATTCAGGGCAGGGATGAGATGAAAGATGATTCCATTTTCATATTAACAGTTTCATAGTAATTAGGGTCTAGCAATTATAATTATCTGGCAAAGGCCCATCACAAAAGGTTGGCTACCAGGTGATGAATCTCAGGGAACAGAGCAACTCTGTTATGGGCTTGCAAACTGCACAGTTGGAGGAAGTTTTGCACGCTGATGAAATTATAGATCTTTTGATATATTAGAGTAATTTTCTTGCATTAGAAAACTTTGGGGTTTTTTCTTATTAGTTGGAGGATGTTCCTTAGTTTATTTCAAGGTGTTAAATACTTATCAGAACTATAAAATTATACAGCTTTGTCTTTTCCCAAATTAAGCAGTACCTACTCACTATATCAAAGTAGTCTTCATATTTACTCAATATCTCCATGCTGATGATCCTCAAATTAGGATAGGTAAACATTAATAAATATGTATCAATTGGTTCATTGATTGATTACTAACTTTTTGGATTATAGTCAATAGTAAATAATGATTTATTAAGTATTGTGCCAGGCACTATGCAAAGCAATATGATTACAAAGAAAGATAAAACACAATCCTTACACTGGAGTAACTCAAAATCTAAAGGGGGAGATGACATGCAAACAACTCGGTACTAATAAGCTATATACACAATAAATCAGTAATAAACAAGAGAGAGAAGGCATTAGATTAAGAGGGATTGATAAAAGTTTCCTGTAGAGAAAGCACTTTAGCTGAGACTTAAAGGGAAGACAGGGAAACCAGAAGATGAAGATGAGGAAGTATGAAGCTAGCCAGTGAAAATAACCAGAGATGGGAGAGGATGTCTTTTGTCAGTAACAGCAAGGACTGAATCCTAATGTACGTGGAGCAGAGAAGGAAGGGGTGTATCACTTAATTCAGGATAATATCTCCTTCCTTCCTTTGGCTACCACACAACCCTTTGGACCCTTTAAGTTTGCAGTCTCCTAAAGCATCCAGGTCTTTTTCACATTGACAGCTTTCTGTTATTCTGTATTTCCAAGAGACTTAGACTCAAAAGGAAACTCTGAGGTCATGTGGTCCAACCTATACATGAACAATAATACCCAACATCACCAAGTTTAGTGTAGTGAGTCATAACCGCTGAGAAGGAGCTTTTTCCACTTTGGGATAAATGAAATTGCCTGCCTTTTTTCCCCTTTTGATCATTGCCCTTAGTTTTGCCCTTAAGGCTAAGCAGAACAAAGAAAATCATCTTAAGTAACCATCAGATACTTAAAGACAGCTATCAGATTTCCCTAGTCTTCTCTCTTTAGGCTGCTCCACAACTCCAATTTCTTCATGTGATTCTCATACGGTATAATCTCAAGTATCTTCACCATAATTTGGATGTTTGGGGATTGACTGATATGAGCCCATGCTATTGGAAAAATGCCTCCAATAGACTTGTTTGCCACAAATCTTAAATATTTAAATAAATAAATAAAAGCAATATTTGTGAAGCACAATAAAACAAAGCAAAATAAAATCAGATGCTTGTGTTACATTTTCTGGATCTGTTTGGAAGTGGGTTTTATTTTTTTTAGGTGTGTGTGGGTGGGTGGGAGGAAGGGAGTGGCAAGCATTTATTATTGTTACTTGACTTTATATAACTCTGTGGACCATGACACACCAGGCTCTTCTATCCTCCATTATTTTTTGAAGTCTATCTAAGGTCATGTTCATTGTTTTCCATGACACTGTCTCTCTGTCTTATCCTCTACTACCCACCCTTTTTGTCTTCAATCTTTACCTGTAATGCCTCAGTTTCCCTGCCTCAGTTTCCCTGGTGGCCCCCCCTTTTTCCTTGCCCCATTGGGACTGAGAGAATTGGGGCCTCAAAACTCTGGCCACTCTCACATTCCAGAGTCATAAAACTCCAGCTGGCTTATTTCAAATGCCTGGTTATCTTCTGCCCCAGATTCCTGTCTCCTGCTCAACCATCTTCTTGACCCCAAACCTGTCAGAATTAAAACTTGCGGTTCTTTCCTGGAGTTTCCATTCACCCAGTGCTTTGCCCCCATCCTTGCCTTTGTTTCCCTGATAGCTGGAGCCCTATAAAAGTCTCTGGAATTACTTGCTGGTTGCTGGATGCTTTGAGGCAAGAGTCCCATCCAGCCAGCCAGTATGGCTAGCCCAAATTCTCCACTATTAAAATATTAAAAACGTAATCTCTGTCTTGCCTCAGTTTCTCTGGCATTACATCCCAACATCAGGGCCTTTTCCAGTGAGTCCTATCTTCTCATCGTATGGCCTTTAGCTTCAGTATTCCAAAGACTAAGCTGACTTAGTTTCTTTAAGTATTGATTGATTTGATCTCTTTGCTATCCAAGGTACTCTCAAAAGTCCTCTCTAGCATGATTAGTGAAAAGCATCAATTCTCTGGCACTCAGTTTTCCTTAGGGTTCACTTAACATAGCCATATAATAGTACTGAAAAACCATATTTTGACTATACAGATTTTTTGTCAGCATGGTATTGTCTCTGCTTTTTAGTACCTTGTCCAAATTTACCATATCTTTCCTTACAAGGAACAAGTGTCTTAATCCCATTGCTGTAGTATAGTCTGTGATGATCTTGGAGCCCAAGAAGATAAAATCAGAGGCCTCTTCCATTTCTTCTCCCTTTATTTGCCAAGGAAGTGATGGGATCAGTTACTAAGATCTTAGGCATATATTTTTTTAAAATTTATTTTAAGCTTCAAGCTAGCTTTTAAACACTTCATTTTCATCTTCATCAAGAGATTGTTTAATTCTTCACTTTTCTGCCATGAGAGTACTATCATTTGCATATCTGAGACTGGATTTTTCTCTCAGCAACCTTCACTCCAGCTTTTGATTCATCCAGCCTGGCATTTCACAAGATATACTCTATAGATAAATTAAATAAAAAACCCTCATACCAATCAATTGTTCCATTTTCAGTTCTAAATGATGCTTCTTGGCCTACATAGGTTCTTCAGAAGACAAGTAAGATGATTTGGTATTCCTCTTTGAGGACTTGCCACATTTTGTTGTAATCCATACCAAGGCTTTAGCAATGAATCAATGGTAATTTAGCGATGTCAATGAAGTAGAAATAACTTTTTTTCCTGGATCTCCAGTGTTTTTCCCATAATCCAGCAAATGTTGGCAATTTGATCTCCAATTCCTCTGCCTCTTTGAAAACCAACATGTTCTTCTGGTAATTCTTGGTTCACATATTGCTGAAGCCTAACTTGCAGAACCTTAACCACAATTATGCTGGTATGTGAAACAGGCTTAATTGTTTAGTGCTTTGAACATTATCACTGCTATTTTTTTTAGGATTGGGATGTAAATTGATCTTTTTCAATCCAGTGGTCACTGTTGTGTTTTTCAAATTTGATGATACATTGAATGCAGCCTATATATTGCTTCCCACTATTGCTGACTGATGTTTTTCTCAAAATGTAGTGTCCAGAGCTGAAAGTCATGATCTAGGTGTGGTCTTCTCACCATCCTAATCCATATAGATGGTGCTGTGGAGGGAGCACCGGGTCTGGAGTCAGAAAGATTTGAGTTCAAATGTGATCTTAGACATTTATTAGTTGTGTGATCTTGGGTAAGCCACTTAACCCCTAAATGCCTCAATTCCTTATCTATAAAATGGTTCACACTATAAAATGGGAGAAGTGGCAAATCAGTTCAGTATCTTCACCAAGAAAATCTTATGGATAAAGCCTATGGGTTCATACAGAGTTGGACATGTCTGAACAACAATAATCTTTATTCTGTGCAATCTAAAGTAGAATTTGCATTTTTGGTTTCCATGTCATATCACCAACTTATTTTGAGTTTGACATCTACTACCTGCCCTTTCCATTGCTTTACTTTTTCTATATAAACTATTACTTAGCCATGTCATTTCTGCAGTTTATTTTTAAAACTCAAAGGCAAGATTTTACTTACCCATTACAGTTTAAATTCTAGGATGTGCACTATTGATCAGAGAAATGCAAATTAAGACAACTCTGAGATACCACTACACACCTGTCAGATTGGCTAAGATGACAGGAAAAAATAATGAGGAATGTTGGGGGGGGATGCGGGAAAACTGGGGTACTAATACATTGTTGGTGGAATTATGAATGAATCCAACCATTCTGGAGAGCAATCTGGAATTATACTCAAAAAGTTATCAAATGTGCATACCCTCTAGCAGTGCTACTACTGGACTTATACCCCAAAGAGATACTAAAGAAGGGAAAGGGACCTGTATGTGCCCAAATGTTTGTGGCAGCCCTGTTTGTAGTGGCCAGAAACTGGAAAATGAATGGATGCCCATCAATTGGAGAATGGTTGGGTAAATTGTGGTATATGAATGTTATGGAATATTATTGTTCTGTAAGAAATGACCAGCAGGATGAATACAGAGAGGCTTGGAGAGACTTACATGAACTGATGCTGAGTGAAATGAGCAGGACCAGGAGATCATTATATACTTCAACAACGACACTGTATGAGGATGTATTCTGATGGAAGTGGATTTCTTTGGCAAAGAGAAGATCTAACTCAGTTTCAGTTGATCAATGATGGACAGAAGCAACTACACCCAAAGAAAGAACACTGGGAAATGAATGTAAACTGTTTGCATTTTGGTTTTTCTTCCCGGATTATTTTTACCTTCTGAATCCAATTCTTCCTATGCAACAAGAGAACTGTTTGGTTCTGCACACATATATAGTATCTAGGATATACTGGGATATATTTAACATGTATAGGACTGCTTGCCATCTGGGGAAAGGGATGGAGGGAGGGAGGGGAAAAGTTGGAACAGAAGTGAGTGCAAGGGATAATGTAAAAAATTACTCTGGCATGGATTCTGTCAATAAAAAGTTATAATTATAAAAAAAAATTCTAGGATGTGGCTCCCCAAACTGGTACACTCTCTTCTAAAACTACCCTGTGTTAATTTTTAATGGGTAATGCATATATTTATATAGTTACATGTTATCTTTCCCATTAGAATGTAAACTTCTTGAGGGCAGAAATAGTTTTATTTTTGTATTCCAAGAACTTAGCACAATACATGCTAAGCATTAAATGTTAGTTTATGAATTCAATTTAAAAGTAAAAATTCACATTTTTGTAGTTCACAATTAATAAGTAGCTGGTCTTGGTCTTAATCTAGGCCTCTTGTTTCAACATCTAATGGTCTTTTCACTATACCAAAGCAACTCAGTTTATAAGGATGTGATTTATGGAGCATAATAAAATATTTCCCTCCTAAATTCTCTTCCCCCACTCTTCCTTTAGGAAGACTGTGATGGGTCTGTGTTATACAATACCAAAAAACAAACAAAAAATGGTATTATATGGGTATTATACCCATATATATGGGAGAGAAGGCTGTGAACAAAAAGGGAAGCCTAGAATGTATACATTAGTGTCCAGATATTTTTTTGGACTAGATTATTGGATAGACCTAGGAGACAGGCCAACCCTTTGAATTCTTAACAGTCTCTAGTTACAATCTGCATATCCTGATGTATTTTATGTTGTTGTTCTTGTGTCTCTTCTACCCCTTAAGTTGCTAATTTTGTGATAATTCAATAAAATATTGACTGTAATCACTGTGTTAAATCGAGTATATGATAGGTTATGGTGGGGGTGACACTGGGGTTCTCATATTGACTTCTCAGCTTTTAAGGCCTTAAGATTTAGAACTAGAGGAGATCATTTAGTCTGATTCTCTCTTTTACAGAGAAAAGGTCCAAGGAAGTAAGAGGGAGTTTCTCAACGTTGCTCAGGATTAATAGAATCGTATTCACAACTGGGTCTGTTTCTATTACATAATAATCTGTCTCCATCTAAGCTCTATCAGGTCAGCCCTTTTTTCCCTTGAGATTTTCCTTGATAACCTTGTCAGGACTCTTGATGGTGACTGCCACTGGAAAATATATACAATTTAAAATTTACAAAGTGCTATATATATATATATATAATTTCATTTAATCCTCATGACCATTTTGAGATGCTAGAGATATTATTCTACTTTTACAAGATGAAGAAACAGATTGTGAGAAGTGGTAACTTGTTAATGGTCACATTGTTAATGTCAGAGGCCATATTTGGATTCGTCTTCTTGACTCTGAACTCAGTTCTCTATTATCTATTGGAAATCCATCTAAATTTTAACAAGATAACTATTAAAAATTCACCTGAACTTTGAGAGAGTTAAACCTGATTATGCATTCACACTTATGGAGCAGATTACTTGAATGAGAAAATCTCTGGAATGAAAATTTGTGGGCTAAGAAAGATGAGAATTCACCTTGGACCTGAGGTACTTTGGGGAATTTGAGGCAAATTGAGATGAAGAACAAGATATTACATCTTCTCATTCCAGGCATTTTCACTGACTGTCCTGCATCCCTAGAACTACTTATCCTCCTGGCTTCCCAAGCTTTCTTCAAAGTGCCAGATAAAATCCCATCTTCTACATGAAACCTTTCCTGATACATATTAATCTTAGTGCCTTTTCTCTGATGGTGATCTTTAATTTATCTTGTATATAGCATGCTTGGACATAGATATTTGCATGTTTTCTCCTCAGTAAAACTTTAATTTTTGAAAGCAAGGATGATTTTTTGTTTGAGGGGATTTAATTTTTTTTGTATCCCCAGCATTTAACTTATTTTGATAAGCATTTAGTAATTGCTGATTGACTTGACTTGATTATGTTGGTAGACTTTTAACAGGTAAGTGTGAGGTCCCTTGGAGTAATCATAGAAAAAGAATGGGAAGACACCAAAGAAAATCTAGCTATACTTTTTAACTTTCCCTATTTATCCAACTTTTATTTTGTGCCACAGAAATTGCTAATTTTTATAATATATAAAAGGATGAAGGGAAGAAGAAAAAGAGAGAAAGCAAATTTGAATGTCACAATTCTACTTCCCTTTTACATTTTCTGTAACACCTGTTGGTAAGCTTTCCCCCTCTCAGCCAGCACCCCTACATCTCTTCTGTTCCCACCAGATTCCTGCGGGATAACCTTACCTCAAATCTTCCTGGAATAATCGAAGTCTCACCCTATCCTTAGTTCTCATTTATTGCATATCTCAATACCTCTAAACATCTTCAACTGTCATCCTTACCACTGCTATAATCTATAATCTTCTAAAAGCTAACTCCTTTTTCCCAGCTTTAAATCCTATCCTCTCTTTTCTTTTCTGGGAGTTTTCTCTAATGGCAATTATTTCCTCATTTTTTCTTTACAGTCTTAATTTTTATCAGCATTGACAAGCTGCTTAAAAGTACAGTACTTCCTTCATCCTTTCCCTCTAAAAAAAACCTGCATACATTTGCTTTTGGTTCTGTCTTTGGGGACTAAACAAAACAAATTGCAATCCACTCTCCAAAATATGACTCTTCAAATATTTAAACACAGTATTCCTGACCCTCTGGAATTTTCTCTTTTCCAGGTTAAACATGCACAATTCCTTTACATGACATTGATTGAACACTCTTTATCATTCTGGTTGCCCACTCCAGACTCTCAAGCTTATCAATCTTCTCAAAGGAGCATAATACTATTGTTCAGTCATGTCCGACTCTTTGTTATCCCATGGACCAAGTGTTTTCTTGGCAAAGATACTGGAATAATTTTTCATCTCCTCCTTCAGTGGATCCAATCAGAAATTAAGTGGCTTGCCTATTCATAGGCATAGCTAGAAATTGTCAGAGGCTGGGTTTGAACTTGTCTTCCTTTCTCCAGGCACAGTACTCTCTTCTACTAAACTACCAGCTGTCTCCCCACAAATGAGTATATTAGGTATTGTCACCACTCTTTTTTCTGGAAGTAATGCATCTCTAATGCAGCCCAAGATTGCATTAGCATTTTGGGCTGCTATGTGATCTTGCTGATTAATTGAACTTGATTACAGAACTACTGCAGAACTACTACCATGCCTCCAACTTATTCTTATGAAGTTGATTTTTTTGCCTCTAAAGATAAGACTTTACATACTTTTCTAATGAATTTCATCTTAACAGATGTAATCCAATATTATTGCTTATCAAGATCCTTTAGAACTTTGACTGTCTTATAGGTATGTTAACTATTTTTCTCAGCTTTGTATCATTTGCAAATCTGATTTACATGCCATCTATCTCTTTACCCAACTCACTGACAAAAGTGTAAAGCAGCACAGTTACGAACTGGGAATCATTACTAAAACACTCCTGTTATGTTGACATCTAACTATTAATAACTGCTCTGAGTTTGACCAACCTACTCAGAATCCTTTTAATTATATTACTTTCTACTCCAAAACTCTCTTCGCTATAAGAATAGTATGAGATACTTTATCAAAGACGTTTCTAAAATCTTGGTAAGTGCCATCTACAGCATTGTTTTTAATCTATTAGTTTAATAATCCTTTCCCAAAAAAGGGAAAGTTAATCTGGAATGATATTCTGTGCTGACTCCTTGTACTCATTATTTTCTGGAGTCATTTAGAACGATGGTATCAAACTCAAACAGAAAAGAGGGTCAGCTATTCCAGACAGAAGGATCGTTGAAGACCATATGCTGATTTATCTATGTTTTACCTTATATTTATTTTGTTCAATATTTTCCAAGTGCATTTTATTCTGCAGCTGCACAGGACATCTCTGTGATCTAGAGTTCATTCTCTTTCAAGAGGCTTACCACTTTTTAATGATTGATTTTAGAATTTTCCCAGAAATCAAAGTCAAGCTTACTAGCTTGTTGTGGACAGATTTGTTTTTCTACCTTTTTAAAAAATTAGGACATTTTCCCTTCTCTAATTTTGTGGTAGAACAACTTGGCAGCACAGTAGATAGAGCTGCTTAAGAAATGAGAAGACCTGAGTTCAAATTTAACTGCAGACGCTAGTTAGCTGTGTGATCCTGGATTAGTCATTTTACTCTTTGCCTCAATTTCTTCATCTATAAAATGATCTGGGAAAGGAAATACCAAACTATTCCAATATCTTTGCTAAGAAAACCCCAAAAGAGGTTATAAAGAGTCAGAAATAACTAAAAAAACTACAAGAGGAAAATAGTACTCTTTTCTTGGTGATATGGGGTTTCACCTCCCTAAAAGACAATTTTCATTCAGTTATCTTTAGTATAAGTGTCATTTGTATTTTGTAAGAAAACATAGGCAAAATGAAAATTGAGTAGTCTCTGTTGTCAGTTATCATCATCCCATAAATAAAGGTTCTCATCTTTCTTTGGCCCTTCCTTTTCCCTTCAATATAGTTGTTTAAAAAGTCCTTTTTTATGGTCTTTAGTTTCCCTTACCAGCTTTGGCTCATCTTGAGCTTTAGTGTTCTTGACATTTTATACTACAGTGTCAGATTCTTATATTCATCTTCATTATCTGACCTTACTCAATTCTATCTTCTATATATTTATTTTAAAAATCTGAGTTGGTAAAGGATATGAATAAGTAATTTTCAGAAGAGATCAAAGTTTTCAATAGACACATGAAAGAAGTGCTCTAAATCATTACTGATTAGAGAAATGCAAATTTAAAACAATTCTGAGATACCAACTCATACTTATCAGATAAGCTAAAATGACTGAAAAGGAAAATGATAAATGTTGAAGAGGGTGTGGAAAAACTGGGACACTAATAGATTGTTGGTGGAGTTGTGAACTGATCTAATCATTCTGGAGAGCAGTGTGGAATTATATCCAAAGGGCAATAAAACTAGCATATTCTTTGATCCAGTAATACCTCTACTAGGTCTATATTCCAAAGACATCAAAGCAAAAGGAAGAGGACACATATATTCAAAAATATTTATGGCAGTTCTTTTTGTGTTGACAAAGACCTAGAAATCAAGGTGGATAGTCATCACTTAGGAAATGGCTCAATAAATTATGCTACATGATTATGATGGATACTATTGTGCTGGAAGAAATGATGAGCAGAATGGTTTTAGAAAAACCTGAAAAGACTTAAATAAACTGATACAAAGTGGAGCAGAACCAGAACATTGTACACAGCAACAGCAATAGTGTAAGGGTGATTGATTAATTGTGAAAAACTTATTTACTCTTATGCGGACAATGATCCAAGACGGCTCCAAATGATCTATGATGAAAAATTTAGCCATCTCCAGATGAGAGAACTGATAAGCATTGAGTGCAGATTGAAGTATACTTTTTAGCTTTATTTTTCTTGGTTGTTTTTTGTTTTTTCTTTTGCATCATGGCTAATATGGAAATATATTTTGTATGACTTCATATTCACATTTGATATATCGCTTGCCTTCTCAAAAGATGGGGAAGAGCAAGAGAGAGGGAAAAATCTGGAACTCATTTAAAAAAAAGAATATGAAAATCATTTATATGTAATTGGGAAATAGTTAACAAATAAAAATATATAAAACAAATAAAATTTGAGTTGGTGTGAGTTCTTTGAGTATATACATAGATCTCTTTAGACAAATCACATTCTCTCCTTCTCTACTATGATTGTTTCCCTTTGTGTTTTAAGAAATTTTATTCACAGGGCAGCTAGGTGGCAGAGCACCAGCCCTGAAATCTAGAGGACCTGAATTCAAATGTGATCTCAAACACATTAACACTTTTTAGCGGTGTGATCCAGGGCAAATCACTTAACCCTAATTGACTCAGCAAAAAAAAAGAAAAAAGAAAGAAAAAAAAAAAGAAATTTATTCAAGAGCAATCTTTATTTCTCCTGAATAAGCTTCCTCTATAGCATTTTTATCCTGGCATTCTACTTAATTTCCCTCTGAACCCTTTGAACTTCCTTCCCAAAATCTAGAACATACAGTTTATGCCCTTGTAAGGTATTATCCACTTAATGCATTGGCTTTACATATGAAACATTTTAGTACTGAGTCAAAAGGTGTACACTAGTGACTTTTTGTGCATGATTCCAAATTACTTTTCAGAAGGGGTGGACTCCCCTGCCTGTGCAACTTCACCAGTACCCTAGTGTTCTTAGTTTCCCACAACCTTCTAATAATTGTGCTTTAAAAAAAAAACTTTGCCAATCTGATGGATGAGATGGAACCATAGACTTGTGTTTCCATGTGAATCTCTCTTATTATTCATGATCTAAAATATTTTTCACATGGTTGTTGATAGCTCACATTTCTTCATTTAAAAACTGGTTTTCATGTCCTTTGCCTATTTAATTACCGGAAAATAACTCATGGTCTTATATATTTGTTTCAATTCCTTATATATTTTGAATATAAGATCTTTATTAGAGAAATTTTCTGCAATGATTTTTTCCAGTTAATGATTTTACTTTTAATATTGATTTTGTGTTAAAGTATTTTAATCTTAAGCAATAAAATTTGAATCAATAACTTTCCCTATCATTAGGACAGATATCACCTTCCCATCTGATGTGTTTATGATATGACCCTGCTCTTGCATCCATTTGGAGCTTACTGTGGCACATGGTATGAGGTGTTCGTCTGAATCAAATTTCTGCCAGTCTGCTTTCCAATTTTCCCAATAGTTTTGTTAGACAATGTCCTTATGTCAATTGTTGGTGTCCTTATGGCAATTGAACTATGTTCAATTGCTTCTGAGTCTTGTTTATCTATTGGATTTCACTGACCAATCTATCTATTTTTAAACCACTACCAAAATTTTGATGACTTATTTCTCTAGTCTGAGGTCTAGCGCTGATAACCAATTTTCCTCTTAGATAACACTAGTTTCAGTCTTCCTGAAAGAGACCTTAATATGGGCTATCCATGAATGAAGTGACATTTCCTTGGGAAGTTTCCAACTGGCAGCAGGGTTGCCTTCAGCCCACTTGGAAAACATTGAAGTGTGCATGTAGTGTCCAAAATGAAGCTCTCTCGATCACTTCACATAATGACTATCTTTTAAAAAAGAGACAGTTACCGTCTCTTTTTTATTTTCAAAGCTATGTCCCAGTTAGGTCAGAAGATTACTTTGGCGACAGGGCCCATTTACTGGGTTTATCTCAGACTTTTCCTTGGTGTATCTCTAATCAAAGTTTCCCTAATATTCTTGCCATATTTTTATCCAGTTCTGAATTGGACAGAGGAGCTTCCTAGTATTTGTTTTTATCTACCGTTTAAAATTTTTAATTGCGAATTTCACTGGGGAGTTGAATTGGATCTTTCACATCACCACTTTGGAAATCTATCTCCTTTTTTCCCACTTATTTGACCTCTGCCATAGATTTGACCATTCATCACTGCCTCTCACCTGACCTTTAAAAAAAATATGCTCTAAAAGCATCTCCATTTTGTAGTCTTCTACATAGCCTCCACGCCCCAAAAAACCCAAAACCCATCTCCCAAAAGCATAGGCAGAACCATATTATTTTCTGGCTCAAAAACCTTAAGATTGGCTTTAGGATAAAGTACAAATTCTTCAGTAAAGTGTTCAAATGCTTCACAATCTGACTATGACCAACTTTCTCATATTACCCCTCATACCCTCCATAATTAAGCCAAATTAGATTATTGATTGTGTTCTGAACTCAATATTCCACCTTATGATTTGCATAAATCATTCCTTGTGTTGAGAACACGTCTGACTCCTACCTCCCCTGAAGCCTAGGCTAAAGTCCCATAGTCTCAAAGAAGTTTTCCCCAAGACAATAGCTAGCTTTAGAGTCATGAACACTTGAGTTCAAATCTGAGCCTTGTGACTCTGGGCAAAGCAATTAACCTCTCTCTGCATCAATTTTTCCAAATGTAAAAGGAGGATAATGATAATATGAATCTCCCAGGATTATTTGTAAAACATAGTGCCTCAGTTTACCTTTATTATTTTATTTACTACACTATGCTGTCCTAAACTAATTCCTAATATATAGCCCCTCTTTATCCTGTATAACCTCAACTAATGTTGATGTTGGGTCCTATTTATTCCCAAATAGGGTTAATCAAATATCTTATCTTGAAAGCAGTTTTGTCAAGAAAAAAAAACAATGATTAAAAATGCATTTTTATGTACTTAAAAATTAGGAGTTCATAGACTTCACCAGACTGCCAAAGAGACCTAGGGCACAAAAAAGATTCATAACAAGCCCAAGATTGGGGAATGAATCAGGATACCAGACTTTGAGATTCTCTTTTCCAGCTCTGATACTGATTCACTGCATGCATTTACAGACAGCAGGTAAGAACCTATGCCTTAGGGGAAATATCTCCAACTGACATCAGAAAGCTGACCACTCTTCCTTACTCAAGTCCCTGAAATCCCTAATCCTAATAGCTCCTCAGCAAATATCTTTTGGGGGTGCTGGATAAAACACCCAGATAATGCCTTCTTTTGAAGTGTCATGGAACCAAAGAGGACAGGTTTGTTTCTTTCACAGGCTGTCAGATGAAGCATGAGAACTCTCATATTCCCATATCTTTTTCTTATTCTCCATATCACAAACTTGGAGTGAAACAATTTGAAGTTTGTAAGAAATTTTATTTTTATAGAGTATTTTGACATTTGTGGCTCTTGGTTCTGACAGGGATGAGCATTTGCCACTGCTGTCTCCCAGAAAGGAAGATTAGATTGGGTAGCAGAATCATGAGATCAGTGAGATGTTGAACAAAAACAATGTAGTGATGTACATGGTCAGTTAGTCAACAAGCAAAGTAGTAAATGCTTGCTATGTTTCAGGCACTGTACTGAGCACTAGGAATACAAATACAAGCAAAAAGAAAGCTCCTGATTTTGGGGGACATACATTCTAATTGGGGAAGACAACATACACATAGGAAGTGATGATTGGGGGAAAACAGGAAGAAATTTCTCCTGGGGCATGGTAGCAAAGTCCAGAGAATCTGGAGTATGAAAGATAACCAGCCAGCCTGTTTGAATAAGGACTGATCCACAGAATGTCTCTATTTGGAGAGGGCTTGGGAAGGCCATGTGCCAGAAGGGAGATGCCCTACAAGCTACAGTCTTACCAGTGCAACTTGGAAAGTAGTCACAGTACAATAAATATCTTTCACTTTTTATGAGTTATTGACAACAGAATAAATGAGAAAGTTATGTTTTAAAATATCACCATTGTATCTAAGTTATTAACTATCCCCACTCACATGCAAATTCTATCTTTTCAGAAGCTTTCATCAGGTGAAAAAAATTCACTAAGGGGTGGGGACCCTCCCTAAATTTTTGTCATCACAGTGAAACTAAATGGGTCCTTTGATATTGCAGAAAGAGAAAGAAAAAAAAAGGGGAGGGAGAGAAATAAAAGAGGGAAGAAAAAAGGAAGTAATAGAGAAAGGAAGATAAATGGCTCATGTAATTTCCATCTCCTGTTCATCAAGCAATCTTTTTTGGATGGAGGAATCAGTATTTCTCTTTTTTTCCTCTCCTGAAATGTTCTGAATTTAGAAGAAAAAAAAATCAACACTGACAAATGCATATTGTTTTCCAAACTATAAATGTCACATCCGCTTCCTCCCCCTCGCAGCACAGATGTCCCTCTAGTCTCTTCCAAACTCGTCTGAGTCACAGGCCCGGAGCTTGCTGAGAGCTGCAGGACTAAGCTGGGGGCTGGAGCTGTTTCCTTCCAACAGCATCTTCCAAATGTGCATGCAGATGGAGCAGATGAAAGGGATCCGAAATGATCTGTTTGCAAACTAGTCGTGAGGTCACTTGCATTCAAAAGGAGCAAAAAACTCTGAACCTGAGCTTTCTGTGGGAGAATTTCTAACTCAAGCAGTGCATCCTATTAATTTGCCTCTTTGATTGGGAATGCTGATTAACATAGTTTACAATTACACAGTACTTTATCATTTACAAACTATCTTCATATGGCTTAGTTGGTGAAACATTTGTTAAAGACCTACTATGTGCTAGATATTGTGTTCAGTTCTGGGGATGCAAAAAAAGACAAAAAGCACAAAAACCCTGACTTCAAAAGCTCATTACCTAGTGGAAGAAAAAAACATCTAAATTGGAGACAATCTTAGAGGAAGACATTACAAAACTGGGAATATCTTGTAGGAGAAAAGCATTCAGCTGAGTAAGACATCATTATGCCCATTTTTCAGGTGATGAAACAGAGTAAGCCTGAGTGGCTTACCAAATGGCAAGAAAATATCCAAAGCAACACATCACATCTTGCAAATGTGGGCCAGTTTTGTCTCTGCATACAGAGCAGCAGCTGTGATGATAGGGCCATTTTAAGATCTCGAGGCAGGAATGCCTTTTGTTCCATGTCCTCTGCTTATTTAAATTGTATTGTCTTTAGAAAGTCAACAAGCATTTTTTAGGGAAGGCAGTAGCAGTGAAGGGACTGGGTTAGGCTGCCAGCGGAAGGTGGATTTGAGCTGAACCAGAAAGGAATACAGGGAGATCAGGAGGCAAAGATGAGGAGAGAGAATAATCCAATCATTGGGGACAACCAATGAAAAGGTGCAGTCAGGAGATGGTGTGTCTGGTGCAAAGAACAACAAGGAAGCAGCAAGAATGCAGGTAACATTGGATTGTAAAGGATATAAAGACATGAACTGATGCAAAGTGAAGTGAGCAGAACAAGGAGAATATTGTACACAGTAAAAAATTATACAATAATAAACTGTGAATGACTTAGCTATTCCCAGCAATATAAGGATCCAAAACAATCTCAAAGGACTTATGGTTAAAAATGCTATCCACATCCAGAGAAAGAACTGATGTATCCAGCTTAAGGCAAACTATTTTTCATTTTATTTTGTGTGATTTTTTTTTTAATTTTTGGTATGTATCTTCTTTCACAACGTGACTGATGTAAATTGTATCCCCCTTTAGCCTTTGGGGGGGAGCCTGAAACTTCATCCCCCTTTGGGGGGGGAATTCCTGAGTCTTAAACTCTGCCAACCTCTTGAGAGGGGCCACACCCAATAATGATAAATAATCTCATTCAATTGGAGATCTTGATCCAGAGCATAATCACCACCTCTGTTGAATTAGAGATTAGTCCCTTCAACTGCTCCCCAAGCTCAAACTCCCAGCTCAGTATCTCATTCAATTTTGAATTGAATTGAAGTCCCAAGCCTTAGAGCTAATAAAAGACAACTCTGAATCCCAAACCTTTGCAGAAATCCTAACAGGATCTTGCCCACTGTTGAAGATATTTTCTTCACAATGTTAACTCACCTTTGCTATGTTCCTGGCAGGACCTTACCCACTGAGAAGGCTGTCTTCTTAGCAAACCATCTTCTCAGTGTAAATAAATCCCATTCTTTGCCACAAACCTCATGCCTGTATTTATTGGGGTTTGCAATTCTTTCACAAAGTCTGTCACCAGCCAAGGGAATCCCATTGTTGTTAGGGGATCTCTTACCCTTCATTCTCGCACCTCATCATGACTACTGTGGAAATATGTTTTGTAAGATTACACATATATAATCTATATCACCTTGCTTACCATTTCAGGAAGTGGGGAGGAGGGAGGGAGAGAGAGAATTTGGAACTCAACATTAAAAAAAGATAAAGTTCTTTTTACATCTAATTGGGGAAAATATTATTTGCTACAATATGTCCCACAGTGTATCTCCCTCCCCAGTGCTTCTGCCTCCCCTGCTTTAGCACAAGCTACTCAGTTTACTACTTTGCTTGATATCAGGATACCATTACCCAGCCCTCTCAGATCCAGTGATTGTCCCACCCTTTATAGGATTCACCTTCCTACTCAAGTAGACTGCTCCTGCCCCCACCTTGTTTCCTATTCTGAAACCACATAGGATGCTTCAGATAAGGGGATCCTCAGTGGGAAAATTAGTATAGAAGTTTGCCATCACTATCTCCCTATAGTTAATGTGACCCTAGTCATTCAAGCCTTACCCTTCTCTGCCCTCCCTTTTTACAGTTCCCTCTGAAAATCTTAATTATTGATAACCTATTTAGAAAGATAGCATAGGGGGGAAATGCCAGTGATTCTAGATCTAAGTACCAGTACTGAGTCAAACGCTTACTAGTTGTGTGACTGGGCAAATGGCATATAACTTTTTTCAGTTTCAATTTTTTCATTGAAAATTGTCATAAGAGTATCTCCCTGACAACGTGCTTATGAAGATCAAATAAAAAATACTTGTGAAACCCTTTGTAAACCTTAAAGTTTATGTGTTAGTTTTTATAATAACTTGGATCTTAACCTTAAAAATAATAGGTAAGATTTATATAGCTCTCTAAGGTTTGTGAAGTACTATACAAATATTATCCCATTTTATCCTCAGAGCAATTCTGGATAATAGGTGCTATATTATTATCCTCATTTTGCAGATAAAGAAATTAAGACAGAAAGAGGTCAAGGGACTTGCATGGGATACACAGCTAAAAAGTATTTGAGTCTCTGTTTGAACTTATTTTCCTGACTACAGGATCAATACTACCTATTCACTGAAACATCTAGGTACCTTTAGCTTATTTTCCTTAATAAGGGAAAGGAAAGGGAATAAGCATTTTTCAGTTCCTATTATGTGCCAGACACTGAGCTAAGAAATTTACAAATATTTTTTCATTTGATCTTCACAGCCATCCCAGGAAGCAGATGCTATTATTGTCCCTATTTTACAGATGGGGAAACTGACCAAACAGACATTAAATGTCTTACCCAGGGGATCACACAGTTAATTGTCTGATGTTGGATCAATAAATTTTGTTCCTGGTTCAGTTTTTTTTTCTTCAACCTAGATCTTGCCCTTTCAAGCACCCTGGTCTCTGAGTCCCTCAACTTCCATGATCTCTAACTACAATCTACCTCAACCACAAATGGGTAGATAATATACTACCCTCATCCCAATCCTCATTTTCCAACTCCAGCTGAATTTCCCCACAAGTGACCAAGTTTCTAATGATGGCTCTATGTGCATTTTACCCATGGGAGCCTATCGCTGCAAAGGCAAAACCTTCAAAAAATATTGAAATATTGCTATATTCAAGGTCCTAGGAACAAAACTACTCCCTCAAGAAGCTTACAATCCAATCTGAGAAACAACTTGTGCAAATAACTAGGATAGAATTTGGCATATAATAAGCACCATATTAGGGAATCAAAACAGTGCAGAGAAGGATGAAATGAATGATTTCTCACTCTGCAGATCATTTAAGGCTTCACAGAAGAGATGGCATTTGAGGTAAGTCTGAAAATCAAGAGAATGACCTGCCTTTCAAGCAGAAGGAATTCATGGCAAGAAAATAGGTGATATATTTTAACAATGATGAGTAGTATACCTTGACTAGAGATCAGTATACTCATAGAAAGTTATACTAGATAAAATTTAAAAGGTAGAGTGGTCTCAGACTATGGAAAGCTAAAGACTAAAGAACCTGGACTTTGGTGAGTTTCCTTTGAAAAATTTTTGAATGATGAGTCCACTTGTCCTAGCTTCAAGAAAGACAAACAGAATCCTTACATTTATGATGCTGATAATACATAAACTATTCTGATGAACAAATGAAACAAAAAATGAAATAAAAAAAATTGTCCTATTTTGTCCAATTTGTCTTTCACCATAATAGGTCCCATTTATTAAACTCTGGTCCTAGAAAACACACATCCATGAGTGACCAATCATATCTAGAACTGGTAAAACTGAATGGCCTAGGGCAATTAAGGGAGATAGTATTTTATACTTATAGGGAGACAAAGAAAAATTAGCGTAAAAGAAAAGTGGGAAGATTGCTAACAACCAAGAATCCAAAAGAAATTCTAGTTCTTTCTCAAATATACCAGTTACATGCAAGTCAAGAGAAAAATGGTCTCATTTCTAAAAAATAATTAGGAAATTATTCAAATTTATAAAAATAAGAGCCAATCTCCTATTGGTAATAGGTTAAAGGCAATGAACAGCCACTTTTCAAAGACAGACATCCACAGCAGCCACATGGGCTAAAAAAAGAATGAGGCAACTAAGTGGTGCAGTGCCAGTCTCAGAGTCAGAAGAAGCTGACTTCAAATTTAACCTCAGACACTTATTAGCTGTGTGACCCTGTGTAAATCCCTTAAATCCTGTTTGCCTCAGTTTCCCCATCTGTAAAAAAATGGATAAGGACATTGCAAACTACTCCAGTATTTTTGCCAAGAAAACCCTAAATGGGGTCGTAAAAAGTTGAACATGACTGAAAGACAACATGATCTTTTTTTTTTTTCTATTTTGGAAAGTAGTTGTAAATCAGGTCTAAAAAGCTACTAAACTGTGCATACTCTTTAACTCAAAGATGCTTCTATTACTAGGTGAAGAAATCAGAAAAAGAGGGAAAAAATCCATCTGTCCAAGAATAGTCATTAGTTCTTTTTGGGGTGACCCCAAAACCTGTATACTAAGAGGGTTGCTCAACAACTGGGGAATGGCTGAATCAATTATGATATATAAATGTACATAATACTGTTGTGCCAGAGGACATGATCAAAAGGAAAATTTTCAGTGAAACTTGATAAGTGTGAAATGACTAGAATGACAAGAACAATTAGTGCACAATTTGTACATAAATAACATTATAAAGATAAATAATTTTGAGAGACTTATAGACTCTGATCATGATTCCAGATTCCAGACAATGAATTATGTCACCTACCTCCTGGAAGAGAAGTTATGGTTTCAAAGTACAGAAGCCAAACATATGAGATATATATATATATATATATATATATATATACACACACACACAGACAGACATGTGTACATATACAGACATACATAAATTTGGATATGGCTAATTGAAGGAATTTGTCTCACTCACCTATGCATATTTGTTATAAGAATTTTCTTTTTCTTTTCCTTTGTTTGGGAACTGGAGGGTAAAAGGAAGAACAGATATTAGTTTTTAAAAAATTAAATACATTTTCTTTTCAAAAAACAAAGTCACCAGGTTGGTACAATATTATTCTTCACTATCCATGTACACGTCCTTTTGTTATGTCCCCTCTCTTTTCTCTTCAATGAATAAGGAAAATCTCACCAACCTATATTGAAGCAATGTTATCAGAACTGTACTTCTGGTATTTGGATTAACCTTGCCAAGGTAAGGTAAGGGAGGTAAGACTGGAGGTGATAAGATGCTATGTCAATAGTTCAAATCAGGAGTTTGAGTTATGAGTCCCCAAACCAGGATCATGAAGTTGGAAAAGAAGTCAGGTGAGAAATTCACCAAGGAAGTAGAATGATGGATAGGACTTGACAACAGATTCCATGGAAATGGGGGAAGGGGAGAAAAAGGAATCCAAGGGGACTTCCTCTGTCTCTCCTGACATGACAAGAGTACCAGTGTAGCATGCATACTGTTTATCTGCTATTCATCTTTTCAACTTTTTATGTTCCTTTTGCATGACATTCATCATTGACAATGTGCCATGAGAAGAAAAGCAATGTAAATAGGTGGAATGCTGAACCCCAAAGTAGAAAGACCAGTGTTGAAATGCTCCCTAGAACATTTATTGAGTTGGGCAAATCATTTAGACTCTCTCACCTTTAGTTTCTTCATCTGTAAAATGGGGACAATATCTATAGCATTTTCCATTGTAGGGATCAAATGAAATAATATACACAGAGCACTTAACAAGTCTTAAGTATTCCAATACAGTTAATAAGATTATTATTATTTATGACTATCATGTAGTTCTATATTGTCCTTTGGAAATGTTGATTTCTCAGAGACTGTGGCATACTATAATAATATCTTCAGAAAAATATTAATTTTTAAAAGATGGACTTTGGTTTCAGGGAAAAGCTTGGGAACCATTAGAAATATCATGTATGTTCTCTAGTGTAAAATAGACTCTTCTCTTCTTCTTGTTCAATTTTAGGCCCAGCTAAAGTATCTGAGATAGATAGATAGAATATATATACAAATATGCTGTTGGTGGCAGTCCATAGTTGGTCCATTATTATAGATATAGATATATCCAAGGATAATACCATGACATGATAAATCTATTTTTTTTTTATTTAATAGCCTTTTATTTACAGGATATATACATAGGTAACTTTACAGCATTAACAAATGCCAAACCTCTTGTTCCAATTTTTCACCTCTTACCCCCCCACCCCCTTCCCTAAATGTCAGGATGACCAGTAGATGTTAAAATATATTAAAATATAACTTAGATACACAATAAGTATACATGACCAAAACATTATTTTGCTGTACAAAAAGAATCAGACTCTGAATTATTGTACAATTAGCTTGTGAAGGAAATCAAAAATGCAGGTGTGCATAACTATAGGGATTGGGAATTCAATGTAATGGTTTTTAGTCATCTCCCAGAGTTCTTTTTCTGGGTATAGCTAGTTCAGTTCATTACTGCTCCATTAGAAATGATTTGGTTGATCTCGTTGCTGAGGATGGCCTGATCCATCAGAACTGGTCATCATCTAGTATTGTTGTAGAGGTATATAATGATCTCCTGGTCCTGCTCATTTCACTCAGCATCAGTTCGTGTAAGTCTCTCCAGGCCTTGCTGAAATCATCCTGTTGGTCATTTCTTACAGAACAGTAATATTCCATAATTTTCATATACCACAATTTATTCAGCCATTCTCCAACTGATGGACATCCATTCAGTTTCCAGTTTCTAGCCACTACAAAAAGGGCTGCCACAAACATTCGTGCACATACAGGTCCCTTTCCCTTCTTTATAATCTCTTTGGGATATAATCCCAGTAGTAACACTGCTGGATCAAAGGGTATGCACAGTTTGATAACTTTTTGAGCATGGATCCAAACTACTCTCCAAAATGGTTGGATTCGTTCACAACTCCACCAACAATGAATCAATGTCCCAGTTTTCCCACATCCCTCCAACAATCATCATTATTTTTTCCTGTCATCTTAGCCAATCTGACAGGTGTGTAGTGGTATCTTAGAGTTGTCTTAATTTGCATTTCTCTGATTAATAATGACTTGAGCATCTTTTCATATGACTAGAAATAGTTTCAATTTCTTCATCTGAGAATTGTCTGTTCATATCCTTTGACCATTTTTCAATTGGAGAATGGCTTGATTTTTTATAAATTAGAGTTAATTCTCTATATATTTTGGAAATGAGGCCTTTATCAGAACCTTTGACTGTAAAAATATTTTCCCAGTTTATTGCTTCCTTCTAATCTTGTCTGCATTAGTTTTGTTTGTACAAAAACTTTTCAGTTTGGTATAATCGAAATTTTCTATTTTGTGATCAGTAATGATCTCTAGTTCTGCTTTGGTCATAAAGACCTTCCCTTCCACAGGTCTGAGAGGTAAACTATCCTATGTTCCTCTAATTTATTAATAATTTCATTCTTTATGCCTAGGTCATGAACCCATTTTGACCTTATCTTGGTGTATGGTGTTAAGTATGGATCAATGCCTAGTTTCTGCCATATTAGTTTCCAATTTTCCCAGCAATTTTATCAAACAGTAAGTTCTTATCCCAAAAGCTGGGATCTTTGGGTTTGTCAAAGACTAGGTTGCTATATTTGTTGACTGTTTATCCCTTGAACCCAATCTATTCCACTGATCAACTAATCTATTCCTTAGCAATACCAAATAGTTTTGGTAACTGCTGCTCTATAATATAATTTTAGATCTGGTACAGCTAAGCCACCATCATTTGATTTTTTTTCATTAATTCCTTGAAATTCTTGACCTTTGTTTTCCATATGAACTTTGTTGTTATTTTTTCTAGGTCATTAAAATAGTTTTTGGGAGTCTGATTGGTATAGCGCTAAATAAATAGATTAGTTTAGGTAATATTGTCATCTTTATTATATTTGCTCGCCCTATCCAAGAGCATTTAATATTTTCAATTGGTTAGATCAGACTTAATTTGTGTGAAAAGTGGTCTGTAATTTTGCTCATAAAGTTTCTGAATTTCCTTGGCAGATAGATTCCTAAATATTTTATATTATCAGTAGTTACTTTAAATGGAATTTCTCTTTGTAACTCTGACTGTTGGATTTTGTTAGTGATATATAAGAATGCTGATGACTTATGTGGGTTTATTTATAACCAGCAACTTTGCTAAAGTTGTGGATTATTTCTAATAACTTTTAGCAGAATCTCTGGGGTTCTCTAAGTATACATCATGTCATCGGCAAAGAGTGATAATTTGGCTTCCTCATTGCCTATTCTTATTCCTTTAATCTCTTTCTCAGCTCTTATTGCTATAGCTAGCGTTTCTAATACAATATTAAATAGTAACGGTGATAGTAGGCAACCTTGTTTCACTCAGATCTTATTGGGAATGGTTGCAGTTTGTCTCCATTACATATGATGCTTACTGATGGTTTTAAATAGATGCTGCTGATTATTTTAAGGAAAAGTCCATTTATTCCTATACTCTCAAGTGTTTTAATAGGAATGGATGTTGGATTTTATCAAATGCTTTTTCTGCATCTATTGGATGATCATATGGTTTTTGTTAATTTGGTTATAACATGGCCAATTATATTGATAGTTTTCTAATATTGAACCAGCCCTGCATTCCTGGTATAAATCCTACTTGATCATAGTGTATTATCTTGGAGATGATTTTTCTAGTCTTTTGCTAATATCTTATTTAAGATTTTAGCATCAATATTCATTAGGAGATTGGTCTATAATTTTCTTTCTCTGTTTTCAGCCTACCTGGTTTAGGTATCAGTACCATGTCTGTGTCATAGAAGGAATTTGGTAGGACTCCTTCATTCCCTATTTTATCAAATAATTTATATAGCATTGGGGCCAATTGTTCTTTAAATGTTTGGTAAAATTCACATGTAAATCCATCTGGTCCTGGGATTTTTTCTTAGGGAGTTGTTTAGTTCTATTTCTTTTCTGAAATGGGACTATTCAAGCAATTTACTTCTTCCTCTGTTAGTCTGGGAAGTCTGTATTTTTGGAGGTAGTCATCCATTTCACTTAGGTTATCAAATTTATTGGCATAAAGTTGAGCAAAATAATTCTTATTATTTCTCTAATTTCCTTCATTGGTGGAAAGTTCTCCTTTTCATTTTTAAGACTACTAATTTCATTTTCCTCCTCCTTTTTCTAATCAGATTTACCAAAGGCTTATCTATTTTATTGGCTTTTCATAGAACCAACTCTTAGTTTTATTAATTAGTTCAATAGTTTTTTACTTTCAATATTTTAATTTCTCCTTTTAATTTTAGAATTTCCAATTTAGTATTTGATTGGGGTTTTTAATTTGGTCTTTTTAGTTTTTTAGTTGCAAGCCCAATTCATTAATCTTTTCTTTTCTGTTTTATTCAAGTAAGCCTCTAAGGATATAAATTCTCTTATTACCGCTTTGGCTGCATCCACAAATTTTGGTATGATGTCTCATCATTGTCATTATCTTGAGTGAAATTATTAATTGTATCTATAATTTGCTGCTTCACCCAATCATTTTTAAGATGAGATTGTTTAGTTTCCAATTACTTTTTGGTCTATTTCCCTAACTTTTTGTTGAATGTAGTTTGATTGCATCATGATCTGAAAAGAAAGCATTTACTATTTCTGCTTTCTTGCATTTAATTTTGAGGTCTTTATGTCCTAATATATGGTCAATTTTGAATAGGTTCCATGAACTGCTGAGAAGAAAGTATATTCCTTCTATCTCCATTCAGATTTTCTCAAAGATCCAATATACCTAAATTTTCTAATATTCTATTTACTTATTTCATTTTTCTTATTTGTTTTCTGGTTTGATTTGTCTAATTCTGAGAGTGCAAGGTTGAGATCTCCTACTATTACAGTTTTGTTGTCTATTTCTTCTTGCAACTCTTAACTCTCCTTTAGGAAGTTGAGTGCTATACCACTTGGTGCATATATGTTTTAATATTGATATTGCTTCATTGTTTTGTTACCCTTTAGCAGGATGTAGTTACCTTCTTATCTCTTTTAATTAGATCAATTTTACTTTTGCTTGATCTGAGATAAGGATGGCTACCCTGCTTTTGACTTCACCTGAAGCATAATAGATTTTGCTCCAGCCTTTTACTTTTTACTCTATATGCATCCCCTGCTTTAGATGTGTTTCTTGTAAACAACATATTGTAGGGTTCTGACTTTTGATCCAGTCTGCTATCTGCCTCCTCTTTATGGGGGAGTTCATCCCATTTCCATTTACGGTTAGAATTACTAAATCTGTATTTCCTGCCATCCTAATAACCCCAGATTGTGCTTTACTTATTCTTGCCTCCCCAACCCTCTTTCCCCTTTTAAACTTATGTACCCCTCTTGTATCACGATACTTATCCTCTTTATAATCCCTCCCTCCCCTTTGAGTCTTTCCCCTTCCTTCCCTTATTACTCTTTTCTTTTCCTTTTCCTCTCCCCGTTTTAATGGGCGAGAGATTTTTCTAAAACAAATGTCAATTATTTTTCTTTGAGCCAACTCTGATGAGAGTAAGATTCACACAATGTTCCTCCCCTCTAAATTCCCTCAGATATGATAAGTTTCCTTAGCCTCTTTGTGGGATGTGGTTTCTCTTTTATCCCTCCTTCCCACCTTATTCTGCCATCATCCCTTTTCCATATCTACTTCCCTTTTTATGTTATATCAGTACAATCAAATTATACATGTATTCTTTTGTATATCCACAATGAAATACAATTCTCAAAGAGTTATTTTACCTTTTCTGCATCTCTTGAGTTCTATTCTTGAGATCAAATTTTTGTTTAGTTCTGGTTTTTCTTCAGAAACAAATGGAATTCATTTGTTTATTAAATGTCCATCTTCTTCCTGGAAGAAAATGCTCAGCTTAGCTGGTAGTTTATTCTTGGCTGCATCTCAAGTTCTTGTGCCTTTCGGAATCATCATATTCAGGCCCTTCTTTCCTTTAATGTAGAGGCAGCCAGATCTTGGGTGATCCTATTGTGGCACCTCGGTATTTAAATGGTTTTTTGGCTGCTTGTAAAATTTTTTCCTTAATCTTATAGTTCTGAAATTTTGCCACAATATTCCTTGGGGTTTTTATTTTAGGGTTTCTTTCAGAAGGTGTTCGATGAATTCTTTCAATGCCTATTTACCTTCTGATTCTATTACATCTGGGCAGTTCTCTTTGATGATTTCTTGTAAAACAGTATCTAGGCTCTTTTTTCATCATAGTTTTCAGAAAGTCCAATAATCTCAGATTATCTCTCCTAGATCTATTTTCCAAGTCTGTCATTTTTGTGAGTAGATAATTCGTGGTTTTTTCCAGTTTGTCATTTTTTGTTTTGCTTGACTGATTCTTGCTGTCTCAATGAATCATTAGTTTCAATTTGTTCAGTTCTAATTTTAAAGAATTATTTTCTTCAATAGCTTTTTACTTCTTTCTGTATATGTCAATTGAGTTTTTGAATGTATTGTTTTGGTCTTGGAATTTTTTTCCATTTCACTAATTTTTTTTTAGTGAATTATTTTCTTTTTCAATTCACAGATCCTACTTTCTTGCGTGTTCTTTTGTCTTTTCAATTCACGGATCCTACTTTCTTGAGTTCTTTGTCTTTTCCAATTCACAAATCCTACTTTCTAGTGAATTCTTTATTTTTCAATTCACAATTCTTACTTTCCTGAGATTTTTACTTTTCCAATTCGTATTTCAGGAAGTTGTGCTCTCTTGTAAGGCTTTCTTTCCTTTCCCCATTTATCTTCTAACTCTCTTTTGAGACTTTTAATGGTCTCTTCTATGAGAGCATTATGTAAAGGAGGACAGTCTGATGCATTTTTGCTGTTTGAGGTCTCTTCAGGTTTGCTGACCTGCTGCTCTTTTTCTGCATAGAAGCTGTCGATTATTCTTTTCATCTTTTTATTCATGTTTGAAAGCCTTTTAGGTAGGTCTCCTAGGCAAGGTTACCAGCTTCCTCTGCAGAGCAGGGAAAGATGTAAACCGATTTCGGCTCCGAGGTATGGGAGTGCTCTGGGTGAGAGTTTTCCCTTCCCCCAACAGGAAGTGGATTCAGCACTGGCCGAGCTATTAAACTGCTTAGTAGGGCTGAGTGGATTATCGATTGCCCTCAGCTAGAGACTAAGTGGTGAAAGTGTCACCGCCCCAGGCCGGAGCCCTTTGGGACTGTGAGTATTAGCAGCTGATCTGTAGAACGCAGACCGCCACAAACTCTGCCCAGCGTCTCTGCCTGATGCAAATCCGGCCCTGAAAGCTCTATGGCCCCAAGCCGAGCTCCCCACTGCGCAGACTGGAGGCTAACCTGGCTGCGTCCTCCTGCCGTGCAGGATCACAACTGCCCAAGGAGAAGCCCGTACTGCGGGTTGAGGCTCGCGCTTGTGCTGAGATCTGTGCCTTCACCCTCGGTTTGAGACTCTCCTCGGAACCTAATTTCTCTCCGCTCTCGATCTCCCCTGGCCCCGGAACCAACCTTTTTGGCGAGACTGCAGATTTTCTTGCCGGTGAATTGTTCTACTTCTTATCTTTACGAATTGTAGCAGTCAAGACTATTTTTGAGGCTCGATATAATATTGATAAAGAGGGTAAGAGAAGAGCTTAGAAAGTCGCGTGTGACTTCTCCGCCATCTTGGCTCCGCCCCGACATGATAAATCTAACTGTTGGCAGTTATATCTGTATATATAGTGATGGATCAACTCTTGGGCTGTCCATTCAACTGCATATCATATCCTAATCTTGACAATAGATATTTTTCATCTACTTGCTTATGTGGATAGTTATTTTGAACCTTCTTGAGTGATTTTAGGTCTTATTTAAACAGTTTTGTGATATTTCAGGGTTGATAGAGGCAATTACATAGCCTCTGTCATTATTAAATATTAGTTTAAATTAAGAATTAACTGATAATTAAATTATTTTATGATTAATTTTAAAATTAATTAAATATTTAATTTATTATTGTTGTCTATTAATGCAAAAGATTGGATTAAAACTTTGGGGCACCTTGTAGAGTGCTTTACTCTTTTCGAAAACATTGGCTCCTCAATAGCAATCTGATAAAACAGATAATCTCATCCCTATTTTATAGATGAAGAAAGTAAGGCTCACAGATGTGAGATGATTTGCCCCCAGTTCCACAGCTCTAACTGTCCAAGGCAGGATTTAAGTTCAGGTGTTTTCAAATTCCAAGTCCAGTACTCTTTTCACTAAGTTATAGCATGTAAAGCAGACTCTCTACTGAAAGAAGATGTTTCCTATAGAGGAATAAAGGCAGTGACTTTCTCTGAAGACCCAAATTGAATATGTGATCTGCAAAGAGCCAAAGGTTTGGAGCTTAGGGGAGCCAAACAAGCTTTAGACTCCAAGAAAGATTCCACAGACCAACCCTTATAATTTAGAAGCCAATCACATTAGAATGCACATTATGTTGCAATCAAGCATCTAATTTGGTCCATTATTTATCTTGCCTCTCATCCATCATTTTAACTGAGATTTTTTTTTCATGGTCATTGATTATTCATTTCTGTTAGCAGTGAAGGACTGGACAAATCTCTCCCAATCCTAGGTTTGCTGAATTCAGAATTTTGTGATTTAATATGAGGGCAGACCCTGAAGGAAGTGGTTTCTGTGTTGGGTTTCTAGGTTATAAGAATATCTCTTCTCCATGTAAGCATGGATGACATCCCCTTGAGCTTCTTGCGAAAGTTTCTCCTCTACTCCCACCACTACCAGTACAAGAATGCTAAGAAGGGAACTCTGAGTTCTGTCCACATTTAAGGGACATCAAGGGAGAATAAGGAGAAATAGTCAGAGAGAAGGAGAAACTAGATAATGTGATGCCCCCAAAAGCCAAAGGAGGTCTTATTAAGAAAGCAGAAACAGTCAATCGTGTCAAGCACAAAAGATCTTCGAAGGAGTATGTAAACTAATTGGCTAGGGTAATTGTATTATTATATTCTCCCACTAGACCCTGCAAAGGGACCCTAGTCATAAGCTCAGGACAAAGAAGGTTTTCTTTCCTGGGAGATGAGTCTTCTCTATTTGGAAGTTGAACAAAAATTAAAGTGAAACATTCAACTTCTCCTCCTAGGACTGGATTCCAGAAATATTGTGGTCTTTGTCTTCACTGCTTTCACTCTTCTTGGTCTACTACTGTTTGCTCTTCTCTCTGTCTCCATTGTCAATCTTTCTGATGCTAATCCTACCAGGTTCTCACTGATCTTTAAAACCTCCTTTAAGATCTTTTCTGCACAATAAGGCAGCAAAGACTGAGAACATGTTAGAGAGCCATATCTCTCTTCCCATCCCACTAAGATCATAGTGTTATAGATGTAGAGCAGGAAATTGCCTTAGAAGCCATCAAGTCTGACTCTTAATTATAGATGAACCCAGAGAGTTACACTCAAGCTTTCGTGATTTGCCCAGGATCACAAACATAGCAATTATATTTGCAGAATTTGAACTCATGTCTTTCTGATTTCAAGTCCACAGTTCTATCCACTATACCAACTGTCTCTAGGTGGGTATATAGAAGGGAAGTGAGGGTGGGTGAGGGTTATGTTTTAACTGATATTAACATAAGAAACTAAAGAAATGAATTATTTTTATTACTTCAAAATTATCAATTTTCTTCTATGTAAATTCTTTTAAGCTCCATGTCAGGTTGGAAGTCTAGGTATTCATGGACCTGTTGCCAACCTTTTGGAAATGAGCTCCATCACAATGTACACACAAAACCTTCCAGCTTAGTGGCTAAGACCTGCCAAAGTCTGGGTTCAACTGACCAAGCCTTTGAGAAGCTAGGTTCATGTCTACACTAGGATTTGGCATCAGAATAAGGTCAGAGTGGAAAAGAGAGATGGTTACAGAATCACATAATGATAGAATATTAGAGCAGGAAGGAATCATAGCCCTCACCAAATCCAAAGCCCACCCTCAGTAACTCAGCTGAGGAAACTGAGTTCCAGAGAAGTTAAATAACTAAGTTCACAGAACTAGCCCAAAATAATAACTCACATTTATAAAGTGCTTAGTTATGTGCTAAGTGGTTTAGAAAGATTATCACATTTGATCTTCACAACAAACCTGTGAGGTGGGAGCTATTACCATCCCAATTTTACAGATGAGGAAACTGAGGCAAATAGGGGTCACACAGCCACTGAGTATCTGATGTTGGATCAGAACCCTGTTCTTCTTGCCTGCAGGTCCAATGCTCTATCCATTCCACCATCTAGATGGGTTTTGAAAATAGGTCCTCTGACTCTGTAATGCCATGCTGCTTCCTCTCAATTTCATTCAATAAACATTAAATATCTACTACATACAAAGCACCTTCCTTTTATAGATGAGGAACCCAGAGAGAAGCAGTAATTTGTTTAAAGTCACATGTAGCCTTTCCTGACACCATGTCCATAAATGTGTTTTAAAGTCATTAGACAGAGCTAATGATTAGAAATGTTCCTGCTACAAGGAATGAGCATTTCTTACTACTGTCATGCATGGCTGCTCCTTGTAATAGTCCATCCCTAGCTTTCAGGAGATGGAGTCTAATGTTAACGATGCCAGGAAAGAGATTTCATTACCTCCCTTAGTAAATCCCCTTCTGGTGCATAACCTTCCTGGCCAGGAAGCTCATTTAGGTGTCTAGCCTGTGTTCTCCCTGCTATAACTTAAGCCTCTGTCCTATTCTTCTCCATTTTTTGATACAGAGTAGTACATAGGTAAAATTGCCTCTAAATAGCTCAAGGTCCATTTCTCACAGAGGCTTCTGTGGTTTCTAGAGTTTTTACTTTCCCTGTTATTCTCAGGCATCCTGCATATGTCAGGTTTCCTGGGAGCTTTTCCATTTCTCACACATCTTTTCTTACATTTCTATATTCCTGCTGCCAGGGCATTGGGGCATTGATACTGTTCTTTGTGGTCTGGAAAAGGGAAGCCGAATCTGAGGATTCTAGGAGTGTCAGCCTGGTCCAATAGGTAAGGTGGTATTATTTGCCTTTTGTTGTTTATTTGTTTTTCAGTTTTGTCCAAAAGTTTGCAACTTCATTTAGTTTAGTTTTTTTTTTTTTTTTTTTTGGCAAAAATACTAGAGTGATTTGCTATTTCCTTCTCTAGCCTATTTTACATGTGGGGAAACTGAGGCAAACAGGGTTAAATAATTTTCTCAGGGTTACACAGCTAGTAAGTCTCTACAGTTGAAGTTGAACTCGGGAAGATGAGTCTTCTTAACTACAGATTCAATGCTCTATCTACTGAGCTATCTAATTATCTTATTATTTGTCTAGAAGAGAATAAGTCCAGAGAATGTGTCATACTGACACATTAGAGATCATAGAAATGGATGATGAATATAGACTGGAGTGACCCAAAAGAACCCCATAGAGAAGGCAGTTTTGGAGCTGAGCCTTAAAGAATAAACAGGATTTAGATAGGCAGTGGGAGGAAGAGAAGCATTTCAAATGAGGAGAACCACATGAACAAAAGCACAAAGTGAGAATGAATATGGTGATGGCTGAGGATTGTGACAAGGGAGAACCTCCATGTGGAGGAGATGAGATCTATGGTTGCATAACCAACCTCGATTGGAAGCCAGGATTAACCATTTCATTCCCAGCTAAAACCCTCACTTCTACAAGAAGTCTTCCCTATTAATTCTAATGTTAATTATTTCCTATGTATCTTGTAGTTTGCTTTGTATATATTCATTTGCCTGCTATTTCTCCCCATTAGATTGTAAGTGTTTTGAGGAGAAGGACTGTCTTTTACCTCTTTTTGTATCCTGGCTACAGTCCCTGGCACACAACAGACACTTCATAAATGTTTTTTGATTGATTGTATGGTTGTGGGGGAGGTCATGAAGGATGTGGGACGTTTTTGAAGATGACTAGGAAAAAGGCAAAAGGGGGCAATCGTCAGAGAGCCAGCCTATATTTGTAATCATCACAGTACTGTACTACCTCTCTACCCCAACAGTTTCACAATATTAGATAAAAGAAAATGGGCAAGTTCATATGAATAAAAGTTAACTGCCAATCTCCCAGGGTTTTGTTTGGGGCTTGACATAGACAGCAACATTTCAGTTACCTGATTCTTCTGAAGAAATTCTTCAATTTTTTTTTTTGGCATGGAAGCCTCAAATAAAGATGTTGGGTAATTGAATTTTTCCAAAATGAGTTGAAAATAAAGTATTCATCCCGTATCAGGAACCAGTCACCAAGAGATTGAAAGTAGGGGAAGATAAAGGGAAAAAGATAAGAGAAAAAATATCAAGAATAACTTCATGCATAAAGACTCATACTATCTCCTCTCCTGGTTTCCTACTCCATTCTTTATCTCTACCTGTACAATTCTACCCTTCTTTTAGGTACAGCTCAAATGCCAACTCTTCTGTGAAACTTTTGATGGATCTATACCTCACCCCCCACTCCAAGCACAAAGTAGTCTCCAGCTCCTCTAAATTTCTGTTCATACAGCATCATGTAGTAGGATGAGCCCTGACATCGGACTGAGGAAGACCTAGTTTTGAATCTTTGCTATGATATTTATAAGCTATGGGTTCCTGAGAATATCCCTGGGGTCTAGAGGTCTAGGTCAATCCAGAGATCCCTAACTCTGAGAGTCTGTGATTTTATGAATTTGTACAATTCTACTCTTGAAACTAAAAAGTGCCTTTCCCCCTGCCATATTCAGTCAAACTGGTGTTTGCAGTCCCTTTCAAATATAACTGGCATCATGGGAATTATGGCAGAGTACACAGATTTTACTATGTGAATGGTATCCACATTTTGGTCAACAAAACAGACGTAGAGAGATATTATATTGCCATACATCTGTTTTGTTGACCAATCATTTCAGTCATGGCCAATTGTTCATCATTTCACTTGACCTTTTTTTTTGGACAAATTTACAGGAGTGCTTTGCCATTTCTTTCTCCAGCTCATTTTACAGATGAGGAAACTGAGGCAAACAGAATTAAGTGATTTGCCCAGGATCACACAGCTAGGAAGTGTCTGAGGCCAGATTTGAACTCAGGAAGTTGAGTCTTCCTGACTTCAAATCTGGCGCTCTATCCATTGTGCCCATTATCTAGCTACCTGTTACCACCTGCTACTGTACCTGATTTTCTACCAAGAGAGACTGCTCCCTTTGGGACTTAGGACTTTTTGGTTTTTAAGTTTCCTCTATTTGAAGCCTGAATAGCCCTGAAAAGGCTCACATTTTACCACTATCTTCTGGCCAAAACTCAGGGAAGAACTAGGCTCATTGATTTGTAATTTATTTATATCTATGTGAATAATTGTGTAAGTGAAACAAAAGTATGGAGAGACTTTTTAAATCCTGCTTCCCATTGGTTTCTGAATAGGAGAGAATTCTTCCTGGGCTTTACTTTGCAGGGTTAAGATCATGCTGTTAGACATGGACTAGGTCTTCATTCCCTCATGATCTCTTCTTCTGGAAAGAGTTTAGCTTTCTTTTTAGAATCGGGGCCAAGAGCCCTGGGCACGGAATCAAGAAGACATCAAATTTCACTAGGTTTGTGACACTGGGCAAGTCATTTCATTTCTGTTTGCTTCAGTTTCTTCAACTATAAAATAAAAATGATAAGAGCACCTATTCCCCAGGGTTGTCATGAGAATCTATCTTAGGGGTTAAGATTTGTAAATTGCTTAGCAGAGTAGTTGTCACATAACAGGTACTTAATAAATCTTTTTTCCTCTCTCCTTCCCTCCCTTCCTTTCTCCTTCCCTTCCTTCCTTCCTTCCTTCCTTCCTTCCTTCCTTCCTTCCTTCCTTCCTTCCTTCCTTCCTTCCTTCCTTCCTTCCCTTGTCATTTGTTTATTCCTTCCTTCCTTCCTTCTGCTTAAATTACCATATAAATATTAAAATTCTAAATAAATGTAAAGGTGTTATACTAATTATTATCCTTGTCCTTCAGGTCCTGGCTCAGGTCCCCCCTCCTCCATGAAGCCTTCCCTGAACACTGCAGAGTGCAACGATCTGGTCTTCTGCTTTTCTATAGCATTTGCTATAGCATTCTGTATATATAGCATTCGATAGCATTTCTGTATCATTTGTTTGAGAGACATCCTGATTTTCATAGTAGAAGAGAAAATCTTTGAGATTTTGGGTTCAAGTTCAGTCTTTTGGCACATCCCAGGCAGGCTTCTCAGTGGCTCAGACAACTCTCTAGGACAATTCCCTCATCTGGAGTTCCCTCGATTGATGACAGGTCCAGTCCAAGGTCTCCCACTGCACCTGGGGCCATCTCCAGCTGTCCTGAGCTCTATCTTGTTGCTGGACCCGGATGGCTCAGGAGAAGAAAGTGAGACTGGGGCACAGCCCTCATTCACTTAAATCCAATTCACTTGCATGTCATGGCACCATCTCCCTAATATCATGGTCCTCTTTGAAAAGGAAGGACAAATAACAACCACCTAGGTTAGTGCAAACATTTGCTCAAATTGAAACAATATGAGGAATGAGTCATCTTTTTTTGGTCCATTAATTTCCATTCCCCTTTAGAGAAGACTTAATTTTTTGTTCTGAGACCTTGTAAAAACCCCAAGGAAGACAGTTTGGGAAATCCAAGAAGAGGACAATGAAGCTCCCTCCTACCCACTTTGGGAAAGTAGGGAGTAAGAGCAGGAAGATGGAGATGGTATGGCGCAGCTACCATATTTGGCCACAAGGTGGCAGCGTGATTGCACACAATCTCTCCCTCTGGTCCTAGAACACTTCTGATGTCTGCAAACTGAGAATTGAGGAGATTTCAAGTCTCCCCCTTCTTCTCCTCCCCCTCCCCCCGCGCTCCTCTCCTCCATCCGGGGAAATGGGAGAATTAGTGAGATGGAGAAGAAATCATTGGGTAACTCATCTGAGAGCTGATTGGGATTGAGGGATGAGTTCTCATGAGATCTCAGCTGATCAGGTAAGGGAAATAAAGTGCTTTAAATCTTAATGTGCTCTATTAAGACCAGACGATGTTATCCACAAATACATATGAGTAAGGCAACTAGAGGATGGGAGCTATAGCGAAGTCAGAAAAATCGATTCAATCATTCCTCAGATACTTATGCTAATGCATACGACCCTGGGCAATTCGCTTAACCCTGTTTGCCTCAGTTTCCTCAGCTGTAAAAGGAGCCGGAGAAAGAAATGCAAACTTCCCTCAGTATATTTACCAAGAAAACTCTCAGTGCGGTCCCAAAGCCGGACACAATAGAACCAAATGAACAATAACATTATTTTATTTACTGGGTCAAGAAAATCATTTAACCCTCAACCTCAGCTTCCTTATGTGTAGAATGGGATAATAATGCCTGCCTCTAAGTTATTGTGAAGATAAATTGAGATAATATATGCGGAACCCTTTGCAAATGTTAAAGGGTTCTATGAATTCTAGCTCTAATTTTTAGATTGCACCTGTAATGATGATTCTGTATGTAATTTCTGAAGATGGACACTAGAGGGAGCATGGCGAACGAGCCAGATTTTAAACCCAGAAGAAAGGACTTGGCTTTCATTGTCTCACAATTCTAGAAGGGACTTTCCCAGTTCTACCCCTGTGTTCAAGGCCAAATTTTCCTTAATGCATTTAATTCAACCTAATCTAGAAAAAAAGCATTTATTAAGAAATAAATAAAATACATTTAGTTAAAGAAATAAATAAAAGAGCTTTATTTAAAGCTCTATTTACTCTTGAGGAAACATAGATACAATGAAATTCAGTCCCTCCAGAGTTTACGCCCTAATGGGAGATCCAAGATATAAATAAATGAGTATAGACATGATCATTTAATGAGCGAGGAAACATTAACGTGTTTAAGAGATCAGGAAAGGTTTCCTTTTCAATGGAGGTGACAAATGACCTGAGCCTTGAGGAAGGGCTTCTGAGACATGGAGGTGAAGGAGTGCCTTCTAGGTGTAGGAGGCTCTGTGCAAAGATGCCCCGGCTGAAGATCACCAAATTTGGGAACTGGTAAATAGACCACTTCATCAGATCACAGAATCTGCTCTAGGGAGAAATATGGAACTAACCTGCAAAGGTGATCTCAACCAGGGCTTTATATACTGAGCTCAAGAATTGATATTTTACCCACGAGGCAATGGGGGCTGACACCATCTTTAGGAGATTGATAGATAAAAAGATTCTTTTGGCAGCTGTGTAGATTGGAGGATGACTTATATTCTCATGACTTCTTAAATGGCCACAAGTCATGGAATAATCCAATTTCCAAAGAAATGAAATTGAAAGCTTAGAGTGGCCATAAGCAGGTTATAACACATGAATAAAGCATTATAAAGAAAAAGGTCTGGAAAGGATGTCAAGGTAAAAAAGAGGGATGGGCTTGGGGAGAGGCGAATGAGTTCTATTGTGGATATGTAAATATTACGATGTCTATAGGACATCCAACTGGAGATGTTCAATTGAAAAAACTAACGTCCCAAAATTAACACTAAGGAATCCAAACACTAGGATTGGATATATAGATGTGGAAGTCATTTGCATAAAGATGACAATTTAAGAGGAAATTGTGTAAAATCAACAAAAAAGAGGATATATATATATATATATATATATACATACACACACATACATACGTACAAACACACATTATTGTTACTGTTTAGCTATGTTCAGCTCTTTGGGATCTCTTAGGAGGTTTTCTTGATAAGGACACTGGAGTGACTTACTATTTCCTTCTCCAGCTCATTTTACAGATGAGGAACCTGAGACAAACAGGGTTAAGTGACTTTTGCAGAGTCACACAGGTAGCATCAGAGATATCCTCTAGTTCCACTCAAAGACTTTCTCATTTGCCATCCTGCCACACTGTCAGAGCCTATAGCAAAGGAGAATAGAATTGGAGGTAATGTCAAGGGAATTTCAGGTAGAGGAAAGGAGAGAAGCGGGAACTGATGATGATTGCCATCTATGTTCTTGATTAAGTAGGAATCAAGATTTTCTTCTGAGAGGTAGACAAGTGTCTTGGGGTAAAAAAGGGAAGGTTTGGAATGGCTCATGTGGGAAGTACATTAGAAATTCAATAAGAAAAGAATAAAGTGATTGCCATGTATCCAGGAAGCATCAGTTGAAATTAGCTCAAGTAGTGGCTCCTCTGTGAAACCTTCTCTCAGTTCCTCAATTCACAATGACTTTTCCCATTATACTTTTGGTTAGCTGTAATTGTTAGGAAGTTGGGGTTTTTTGTTGTTGTTGTTAGGAAGTCTAATTGTTAGGAAGTCTAATTGTTAAGAAGCATAGTCATTCAGGGAGTTTGGCTGTGAAAGGAAGGAGAGCCAGGATAGCAACTTGAGGGAGCAGCAGTGTTAAGTGAAGGGTTTATTTTACAAAAGTCAATAGAGAGGGAATAGTCAAAGATGCCAGAGAGGAAAGAGATGTATATGGAAGAAGGTCCCTTAGGAGTTGGAAAACACAGGTGGAGAAGCTAGCCCTGGAACTTCAGAGAAGAATGTATTTGTGCACCAAGTAGGGGTAAGGTCAGAGCACCTCCTACTTAGGAGTATTTTTTACCCCTCAAAGGTGAACAAACATTAATGAAAATTAAGTAGATGATAAAGAGCTTATATACCTGCAAGGAGTGGGGCAATGGGTGAAACAAATGATGAAGAAGCTGGCTCTTGTATTTATGGGTGTTTAATGTTATATGGATATCTTTAGGGATCAACAGACCTGATTTGAGCTCAGTGACAAATCCATTTGTATCAAATATTTCTATCCCATAAATTTTTCTTTGTTGGGGGATGAGGTAGGGACAAAAAGATCTCAAGTACTAGAAACAAGAGCAGGGCCAGAAAAAAGTTGAGAGATGATAAAAAGGGTATGAAGGAACTCATTCTAGAAATTAATCTTTTTAAGCACTTACTATGGCCAGTGAGGATATGAAGACAAAAGTGCCTGCCCCTATGAACCTACACTTTAACTAGGGTGGCAACATGGTCACACAAACAGACACAATTGCATAAGATTATTCTTATTGGTGAAGATTGATTAATCAATGCTCCTCACCTATTAAGTTAGTGAGAACTTGGGAGAGGAATGAGTTTGATCCTTTCAAGAGAGAAGACATTTGATTTCAGATTCTTTTCAGGGAGAGATCCTTGAAGGGAAAGAAATACTCTGAAAGACACACATATGTGATAATATATACAAAATGAATTTATGATAGTTTGAGGAGGAGTTGAAGGAGTCAGGAAAAAACAAAACCATAAGAAGGTGATGGTGTTTGCACTGAATCTTAAAGGAAGCCAAGAATTTTGAGAATAAGAAATGAGAAGATAGTGCAGTCCTCCCAAGGGGAGCAGCTTTTGCAAAAACTCCAAGATGTGAGATGGAGTGTGACGTGTGCAGGACATCCAGTGGCTGAAACACAGATGGGGAAGAAAAGATTAATTGTGCAAACAGACTGAGAAGGATGCAAAGGGCAAGGAGCTTGCATCGGATCCAAGATCAGAGAAAGCTCTTTTCTCACTAAAGGGGAAAGCAAGGCCAGCTGTTTAAGAAGAGGGGAAGGGTCTGCAGCAGGCACATTGGGCAGGGAATCCCTGAAAAATCATTACTGCAGAGCAGCTGGAGAAGACATGAGGTTAGATTACATAAATTGGCAGTAGCTGAAGCTTCGTGATTCGGACTCTCTCCTGTGGCTTAGAAACAGGAGGGGACCGATTCTGAAGGTGACCCAAGAGAAAGAGTTAGCGTCAGCAGCAGGATCAATGGTCAGTGAGCAAGGGAGAGCGCCAGCAGGAGAGCGGAACCGCCTGAGTGCCAGCCCCACATGGAGACTCCCCCTGGGATGTTCAAGGCAAAAGAAGGCTCCATTTGAGGCTCTGCACTCACTTGATTGGTCTCTCTCTCTCTTTCAGTGAGGTAAAGGGTGAAGTCGTGGGGGTAAAGGAAGAGCTTATGTTCTCTCCAAGCCAATGGTAAAGCCACAAGGAGCTTCCTGGGCCTTTGCAACGAACTTGCCTGGACGGATGATATAGGAGCAGCCAGAAATTATGAAACTAATTAAGCACCTACTGTTTACAGGCTTTTTGTTGGTCACTGGGAATATGAAGAGAAGGAAAGACCATGAAGAGTTCTACTACACAAATGAGCTGTTATTGTTGTTATTTTTGAAAATGACCAGGACATATTTAACATGTATAGAACTGCTTGCCATCTAGGGGAAGGGGTGGAGGGAGGGAGGGGAAAAATTGGAACAAAAGTGAGTGCAAGGGATAATGTAAAAAATTACCCTGGCATGGGTTCTGTCAATAAAAAGTTATTATAATTAAAAAAAAGAAAATGATCATGACATCAGGGAAATAATGCCATGTCATGCAAGCAAGAGAAGGGCTGTGTAAGTGCACACAAAATATGTATACATTTAAATATAATTTTTAAGGGTTTGAGTGACTTGCCCAGGGTCACACAGCTAATAGGTGTTAAGTGTCTGAGGTCAGATTAGAACTCAGGTCCTCCTGACTTCAGGGCTAGTGCTCTAGCCACTGCACCCCCTAGCTGCCCCAATATAAGGTCATTTTGAAATAGTGAAGCATTAGCAGCTGGGCAGGTCAGGTGTCCCAGACAAGTCTCTAAGACTGCAAATGGCGGAACTGTACATCTGCAGGAAGAGTTGCTTCCCTGAGAGTCCTTTATACTAATGTAATCATAAGTCTATGAAAAATGGAAGGGCAGCTGGATGGCACACAATGGATAAAGAAGATCTGAGTTTATATCTGGTTTCAGACTCTTACTAACTGTGTGACCCTAGACAAGTCACTTAATCCTGTTTGCCTCAGAAAATGGCAAAGCCCTGCAGGATCTTGGCCAAGAAAACCTTGAATGGGGTCATGAAGAGTGAACATGATTGAAATGATTGAATAACAAAAATGAAATAAAGAGACAGAGAATGGGGAAAGGGAAGAGAGGAGACAGAGGAAGGAAGGAAGAAAAGAAGGAAGGAAGGGAGGGAGGGAGGAAGAAAATAATGACATCTTCTAATAGGAGAAATATATAAATGCCAGAAATCATCATTTTTTCCTAGACAAGAATCTCCTTTAATTATGAATAGAAAACACCCTTTACCCCCCAATCCTGTGTTGCCACTTTCATTCCTTTCACCAACTAGAAAATTTCAAAAATGGTCAACCCCTCCAAAGTAATCTCCCATTACTAAGGCAATAAGTGAGAAAAGACTAACACAGATTAATGAGATCTTCGAGCCTTGGTACTGTGCATAAGGTTGGCCCCAGAAAACCAGATGGTCTGTGACACATGGGTGGGCTGGTATATGAATGTCAGATGGGCCTTACCCAGCTTGGCTGCCTGTTCTTGGGATGCTCCATTCTTAGCCATGACTGGCAATCACCTCCCACCCACTCACTCTGGAAGAACTTGTCCCAGCCTCCACAGACTCTCTCTTCAGTCACATCACTGAGCAGTCACTGTGAAAACACATATATGTGAGGCAATGATCTGGTTCTTACAGGCTGGTTGAGTTGGGGAGGAGGAAGAGGGAAAAGAGCAAACTAACAAACTCTCTCTGTCTGTTCTCTGTCTCTCTGTCTCTCTCCTCTCTCTGTCTCTGCCTCTATCTCTCTGTCTCTGTCTGTCTCTCTCTTCTCTCTCTCTGTCTCTTTCTGTCTCTTCTGTCTCTGTCCCTGTCTCTCTATGTGTCTCTCTCTATCTCTCTTCATCTCTCTGTCTCTCCCTCCCCCTCTTTCTGTGTGTGTGTGTGTGTGTGTGTGAGAGAGAGAGAGAGAGAGAGAGAGAGAGAGAGAGAGAAAGAGAGAGAGAGAGAGAGAGAGAGAGAGAGAGAGAGAAAGAGAGAGATATATATACTGGCTCCTTTGCACCTCATCATATACAAGCTCTCTCTGAATTGTCAGGTGCCCTGGTCCATATAAAAAAGGCTTTATTTTGGCAAAGGGAAGGTTGCCAGAGACACCGTGCTGGAGGAATTAAAGGCCTGAGAAGTGTTGCCCAGAGATAACTCCTTTGCTGGGCAGAAGAGGAAAGTAAAAATTTACAGAGGAAAAAAATGGATGATGACAAGAGTTTATTCCCATTCTCTTTTCTCTAACATCACACAGATAAGGGCTTATGCACATGTGCACACATACACACACACATACACACACACACACACACACACACACTGACATATGGGCCATCTCTACAATCTCTGAAAACCTATTGTGCTATGGTGAGTTGCTTAATCCAGTCATCCAGTGAATGGGGCCAGATCATTATTACAGCACACACAACCCACACAGGAGACTTACTCAGTGCCAAGGGACTTAGTTCATTTTGCAAATATGGCCTAGTCTAGGGGAGTCATTAAATTCAAATCAGTTAATTTCAGGGCAACTATATGGCACAGTAGATAGAGCATCAATCCTGATGTCTGGAGGATCTGAGTTCAAATTCGACCTCAGACACTTAATATTTCCTAGCTGTGCCCTAGCTATGTGGCCCTGAGCAAATAACAACCCCAATTGCCTCAGCAAAAAAGGCAAACAAACAAACAAAATCTGCAACACACATACAAAAATAGGGAAAAAAACCCCATACCAATAGAAATTTTTAAAAATCAATTAATTTCAGTGAACTGATGGTTTTCAAATGTCCGGGGCCAAAATTAGACTGGGGGCCCACTCATAACCAATTCCCCTTGCTTTGTACTAGAAGTCTTCCCCCTTTTCTTCCTAGTAACTTAAAAGTTGTCAAAGGAGACAGTAATATACTCTACTGCTACGTGGATTCTAACCAAAAGAAGATACTTCAGCTTGTTCCTGACCGGTTGAATTCTCAACCAGCAATGCTCCAGGAACAAATGTAGAGTAACCAATTAAAACCATCATTGGTCAATTTGAACCTAAGTGACAATACCATAGCCAACCAATGGTATTGATGGAAAGAGAGAGAAGATGTGGCCTCCTCTTCCAGCAAATTCCAGTGGGTTAAATATTTTTAATACTCTATGATGATTTCTGTGGTAAACTTAGTATTAGATTCCTCCAATAGGCCTTGTCAAATATTCTATTTCTATAGCACTGCTGCCATAGAAAGCATTGTAGCATACTTGTAAGAAGTGAATTTGAAGTCAGAAAACTTACATTCAGATCCTGGCTCTTTTATGACCTCTCTAACTTCTACTCAATGACTTTTCCTTTCAGGACCTCAGCTCTCTCATATACAAATGAAGATGCTCTGATTCCTTCTACATCTAAACTTAGTGATCATCTTTCTGTCAAGATCTTCAGATCTAACACCAAGGATAGCTAGGTGACACACTGAATAGAGCTCAGGATTTAGTCAGAAAGATTTATCATCTTCACTTCAAACAAACACTAGCTGTGTGACTCTGAACAAGTCACTTAACCTTAATTGCCTCAGTTTCCTAATCTGTAAAATGTTCTGGAGAAAGAAATGGCAGACTGCTCTAGTATCTCTGCCAAGAAAACCCCAAATGGGATCACAAAGAGTTGAACACAATTGAAAAATGACTGAATAGCAACAATAAATTTGGCAAGTGGTTTTTGAAATACGATATGGTGGAAAAAAATCACCATTCTTTGGTCAATTTATTAATGAGCCTCTCCAAATTTAACTAAACTGGTCTTTGGACCAAAGACAGAGTGAGGAGGTATTGAGGTTGGGAAGGGGACCTCAAAAATTTGGGGTCATAGACCGGTGTCTCAAGGTGTCTCAAAAGAATTGGCAGGCTTGAACCTATCTTCTTAGCCAAGGGGCAAAGTTTATTGTAATTGTAATGCTACTATAAGCGGACTGAATTCTAAAAGAATTCAGTAGAGAAACAGAACTGAGGAGAGATTTATCCAGCTTTCTATCATTGATATGTTAATTCTATAGCAAAGAGCTCAGGAGTGATCTCCATCATTTGGTTATCATTAAAAAGATTGTGGAATTTGGTCCCTGGGACTATGTCCTGAGGCCAGAAGCTAACTGGCAGTCAGCAAGGAATTGAGGAGTGGTCTTTTCAGAATCAGACAGATTGTAGCTCTTAGATGGGTGTGAAAAGTCCCTGAGGCAGACTCCAAAGCCAGAAGATTTAGGATTGCTGACTTATTATTAGAACAGAAGCCCCCCCTAAAATCAGGGGACCACAAAATCATGTTACATCAGAGGGGGAGAGGCAACTATCTACTATCAGGCACTATGTACAAATCTTATCTCATTTGATCTTCACAATATTTATGGGAAATAGGTGCCTTTATGATCCTCATTTTACATACGTAGAAACTGTCCCTTAAGTAATTCACCCAGTCACACAGCTAGAAAGTATCTAAAGCTAGATTTGAACTCCACTCTTCCTGACTCCAAGTCTAGTTCTCTATCTACTGTGCTTGTCACCAGAGCTATACTTGGTTATTCTTTCTAGTGGAGAGGAAACTACTAAGTCTTATGTTTCATTAACAAGACTTTAGAGAAGTCAGGGTAATCTCTGCACCACAGTGATGATCCTTCCAAATTTTGTGCCACCCAGACTAAATAACCCAGTTCCTTCTACTGTTCCCATTATCGAGTCCTTCTTTCTCCCTCCTACTCATCCCTTTCAATCCAGCCCTGCAAACTGACTTTTAAGTAATCCTGAATAGATTTCATCCCCTCTCCCTCCCCCGGCAAGGCAGGGGTTTGGGGCAACCAAAAAGGAAGTTTGAAGAGAGTTTTGTACCCCCCGCCTCAGGAATCTAACCCCAGAGAAATAATGAAGAATCCTGATTTTGCCATCCACACCCCAGCCTAGGGCTAGGGTGGTAACAGGGAGCAGTGGCTAATAACTATTTATTACCTACTGATCCTGAATCATGAAGGTTTCCAATACATACCATCCTATACCTACAGTGAAGGCAGATGCCCCAAGCTATTTCACATTCTTGGGGTTTAAGACTGACTGGAAAGGAGTGGATTTGATGTCTGTGCTTCATATAGTCATAAAAGGTCAGAGCTGGAAAAGATCTAAAAGACCATTTATTCAAAGTCTTTGTCATATTAACTCATATTGCCATATGAGTTTTTGTCAAACAGGTGAGGAAACTGAGTGAAGCCCAAAGAAGTAACTGAATTTGTTCATTCCACTGAGGATTTAACTGCAATTATTCGAGCAATCATTCAACATCATTATTGTTTTTATAAAGAGTGACAGTGACAGATTGAAAAGTAGGTAGTGCAAATATTATCTCTATTTTATAGATGAGAAAATTGAGTCTTAGCAAGATATCTTGGTGCAGCAAGGTGACACAGTAGATAGAATAGCAGACTTGGAGTCAGGAAGGGCTGAGTTCAAATTTGACTTCAGACCCTTACTAGATGCTGAGCAAGATACCTAACCTTGTTTGCCTCAGTTTCCTTAACTGTAAAAATGAGCTGGAGAAGAAAATTGCAAACCACCCTAGTATCTTTGCCAAGAAAACCCCAAATAGGGTTACGAAAACTCAATTATGACTGAAAAATGACTAAATAACAAGATAAAATGCCCATGGTTTCAGCTAGGGAAGTGTTAGAGCTAACAGTCAAACCCAGGAATCTCTCTAAATTCTAAGTCCAAATTATATTTTTCCTGTACCTTATCTTAGCCCCCAAAAGGGACATTTTCTCAAAATATCCTTTAAGATAATATGAAATTCTATTGGTCATGAACCCAAGGAAATAGTAATGTTCTAATTTGTACTTTTGTAGAATTTAGTTTGTGTTAGAAATTTGACTTTACAAGTTAAACTCAATTCCATGGGTTAAGGTTGAGTTTATGAATGTGAAATCTTTACTCTGGGTAATATAGGAACATAGTATATTGAGTGCTGGGCCTGGAGTCAGGAACACTCATCTTCTGGAGCTCAAACATGGCCTCAGACACTTACAAGCTGTGTGACTCTGAGCAAATCACTTAACCCTGTTAGCCTCAGTTTCTTATCTGGAAAATGAAATGGAGAAAGAAATGGGAAACCACTTGGGTGTCTCTGCCAAGAAAAGCCCCGTGGAGGTTCTATAGAAACCGAGAAGTTAGGATATTTGAGGGAATATTACTATGTCTATAGGTTAGAATCTTCTAGTGAATATAAGAGATAGGGAATAGAGAAAGCATAAGCCATGTACTGAACACTACAAGAAGGCGGAGAATGTCTTGATGATTGGGTGGTGGGATATTCTATGGGTAAAATCTACTAAGATCTGAACTGAGTGATAAATTTGAATATTATGAATTTCAAAGGAGAAATTTCTTTTAAAAAATGTTTGAGTACACCATTTCAAAATCCAATTCTTTTTGTACAGCAAAATAACTGTTTGGACATGTATACTTGTTGAGGTCTAGATTTGGGGTACCTAAATGAGATTAGGGTTTAGTTGAAGTCTAGCGGCAGGCTTGGGGTACAGGGAGTCAAACAGAGTTCCTCCTGCAACCCCCCTGGATTCTGCACAAGGATATGGCGGTAAATGAGGTCTAGTAGCGGCACGAGTCCCCAATAAAAGCATTTATTAGCCCGAGAGCTAGATTGATAAAAGGTTTATTATTGGGTTTGGAAGTAGGAGACAGGTGAAGGTAGAGATAAGGAGGGCACTGGACAGAGGGTCCAGTAGATAGAGGGTCCTCACATGCCTAGCATGTTTGGAATCTCTGCAAAGAGGGGGGCCCAGCATCTCCCTTTTATAATGGAAGATTTAGCTCGAGGGGCTTTTGGGTGTAGCCCAAAGTTTAATACCAGCTCTATGGTGGGTTCCAGTTTGGTGGTTTCCTTAACCACCAATCATTAAATACCCAAGATATAACTTGTCAGAAATGCTTTCCCAATGTGTCTTCAGTGAGTCAGAGGAAAAATTGGGAGAAATGGCATTCCTGGGTTCATACACACATAGCTGAAGGTGTGCCACCTCGGGAATGTGATCTGAGATGGAGATGAATCTTGAAGGATGGAAGTCTTGAGTAATCTGCCTATACCTACCCACTGCCTTAATATATCTAATATGCCAATCTTCCTAATGAAAATTAATGAAAAGAAATTAGGTTCATTTGCTAGCATCTAGAATTAGTTCCCTGAGGGAAAGAACATTTCTACTCAAGGAAGAGAAAAGTATATAATAAAGGTACCATTCCATAATAAAACTAAAGAGATATTTATTTCCAAAATTTTAAAGTAATGAAAATCCTATTCCTTACATTAAATTATTTTGCAAAAGCTGTATATATATATATGTATATACATACATATGTATATATATACATATATGTATACAGATAACATATATTATATTATATATATATATATATATATATATATATATATACAGCTAAAAAGCTTAGAAATTATGACAAAGGCTGGTCATAGAGAAAAAGGCCCCTATTTTGGCAAGTCCTCCGAGGAAGAAACCTTCTCTAAAAATTATTTTAAGGGGCAGCTAATGGTATAGTAGATAAAGCCCTGGCCCTGGAGTCAGGAGGACCTGAGTTCAAATGTGACCTCATATGATTACCAACTATATGACCCTGGGCAAATCACTTAACTTCAGTTCCTTCCAGAAAACCAAACCAAGACAAAACTGGCTTAAGAGGAGTTTCCAAGATCTACTAGCTACCAAAAGTCAAACAAGATCCAAAGAACTTAGAGGAAAATAGATAGCCTTGAGTCTATGAACAAAACTTCTGTCAGTAGATGCCAGGCCAGCATGTACCCACTCTTACTCCAGTTTGGGATTGAAGACTCTAAGGAAGTCCCCTACTTGAACCAGACTTTCACTAAGGAGTATGGATTGATTATTTTATTTTATTTATAAATAATTTCTTTTAGTTCACTGTGGGGCTCAAAATGCAAGATTTGCAGTAGTTGAGGTTTTAGGAGGACCTTGCAAGTGAAAGTTCTACTAAAAAGGCTACTGAATCTTCCAGGACAGGATTTTTTTCTAGGTTAGTAGGTGTGAGCTATAGTCAATTAGAGAATGGATGCCTTGAATTTTGCATCTTTGATATAAAGTTGATATAAAGCTCACTCAGCTTTGCCCTCACGGTTGGAACAGAAGCGCCAAAGCTGAGCAGTTAACTTTACAGCAACAGGTGCCAGTTGATCATTCCTTAGAAAAAGCTTTGTACAAAGGAGATGGCTTTCATTTCCCAAAGCCTCCAAATCTATCTTTTCTTTCCCTCCTTCATCCTCACTTTTTTCATATGATATTTGTATCTCTCTTCTATTCTCCCCCCCACCAAAAGTCAATGTATGATGAAAATATCAAGCAAATCAAAGAAATACCAAATGTCTAGACAGAGAGGAACCCAAAGGGCAAACCCAGCCTTTCTTGGCTGGATCAGGTCCCCCCCCAAAAAATTTATTTTGCTTTTTAGTCCAAAAGCATTTATTAAGCACTAAATATGGGACAAGCACCGTGCTAAGCACTGAGTTTACAAATTCAATTCAATTTAACAAACGTTTATTAAGTGCCTTCTATATTTCAAGCACTGAGGGTACAAAAAGAGGTAAAATTTTAGTGGGGGAGATGACTGGCATATAACTTTACACAAATAAGATTTTATATGGGGTAAAGTCCTAATTTATAGGGAAGACACTAGCAATGGAGGGAATTGGGCAAAGACTTTTTGAACAAGACAAAGCATGTCTAATCCCTCTTCAAATACTTGAAAATAGCTTTCGTATATTTCCTAAATATTCTCTTTCCCAGATTAATCATTCAGTTCCCTTAAACATTACTCATATTACAGGATTCCAAATCTTTTCCCTGCTCCAATCGCTCTCCTTTCGACCTGCTCCAGTTTCCATTTGCCTCTCTTAAAATATGGTATCCAGAACTGGATATAATATTCCAGATATGGCCAGGTCAGGATATAACCAGTGACCCTATTCCCTGCTTCCCCCTGGAGAGGATGTGTCTTATTAATGACACTATCTCTCTTACTCTGTTTGAGGGTTAAAAGTGCAGCGAGCCAACCAGGCATGGGAAGAGTATTTTGGAAGAAATCTGGAAGAATATCTTGCCCTTTTATCCCAGCTACAATGCTGAAAGTTAGCCAGTACAAGGGAAGGTAGCTGGGGGAGGGGGGAGGAATCTGAGACCAAACAAAATTATGAATGGACCAAATCCAAAACAATAATATGAAGACTAGAATGGGGAGGGAGAGGGAGATAACCTATTCAGCATGTTGACAACCATCAAGGTCACCGGCCTTATTCAGCAGCCGGTATAAACAAAGGCTCACAATAACCTCCTTTCCTCTAAGAATAAACTCCTCTCCGGGCCTTCCCCAGGGTCCCCACTTCACTTGTCCCTCATCCCTGGATAACCGGTCACTGAAAAGTTGATGCTACTTCCTCAGGCAAAAGCCCCAGGTCTTTTGTGAGACCCCATTTCCTCCTCCTGTGGGAACCACCCTGGGCCCCAGTAAACATCTGCAGGACTGGCCAGCTTTTCTCAGAGGTCCCAAGGTGGGAAAGGAGGAGGGGGTGTTGGAAGTGGAAGGGGGAGCCCTCCGCCTGCCCCCAGGCTGGAATTGTAATCACATGGCTGGGATGAGAGAACAATGAAGGGACGCCCCGCGACAGGCTCCCCATGCGCCTCCCTGAGGGCTCCGGATAGCAGACGCTAGGACAGTTTCCTCTTCTCCCAAGCCTGTTCTTTTGTATGTGTGTTTGTGGGCATGTGTGTGTGGGAGGGGGTGCTCTGCAGGGAGGGAGACGGGGAGCAGGGCCAAAGGAGATGAGGGTGATGTCTTAGGGAGGGCAGGAGAGGAAGACTATGAGAAGAAAGCTCAGGGAGGGACTGACCAGCCTGGTGTCTCACACCAGCATGCCCTCCCAATATTTACTGGATTGATTTGAACCAAAGGGAAATGAGCTGAAAACTTGGTTAGCAAGAGGATTTGTGTCCCCAGATCTGTGAATGGTAACTGGGGCTTACATAGTATGAGAGCATGGGACCAAATGAGGAACACTGGGTAGGGTAGTCTGGATTTGTGGAAGGCAGGATACACAGTGAAAGAGCATTGGTTCTAGGGTCAGGCAACTTCAAATCGCTCTGGCTTTTTTTATCTGTTTGGCCTTGAGCAAAATATAACCTTCCTAGGCTTAAGTTAATTATAATATAATGATAAATATCTATGATATAATATAAAATAATAATATAATTAATATAAAAGAAAATTAGATCCCTTCCAACTCTAAACTTTGACCAAGTCATTGGGCCTTAATTACTCATCTGTAAAATGAGATGATTGAAATAGTTGGCTCCTAGACGGGTCCCTTCCTGCTCTAGATATATTATCTTGTCTGTGAGAAGGGGTCTCTGAGACAGAAAAGAATCTCCTTTGTGGGATGCAGAGAAGCAGGAGAGAGAGTCTGAGGTTATCAGAAAGTTCAGAAACACCATGTCAAGGAAGCTGATGCTAAGAGCCAGGTTCGATAGACACTGGCAAAGACTTGTGTTCTACCCAAATTCACATGTTCTATCCTGTCAGATGTTACCCATTGAAGAGCAGTGTATCTAGGGACAAACTTTTCTACTCCTAGCCAGCTGACTCTTCAGTGTCTGTAGGGGTGGGGTTAAGATTGTCCTGAAGGCTAAGGGAAATAATTTCTAAAGCCTTTCCAAGTTTTCCCAGCAACCAAGCAAGTGACTTAGCCTAGAGGTGGCATGACACAGGAGAAAGGGCGTGTTTAAAGTCAGTCTCTCAGTTCCTATCCTCACTCTGCTAAGTAATAACTTTGGGCAAGTCATCATATTTTTCCCAACTAAAATTTCTATATTGTTAAAATGGAGGAATTCTGGATCTCAGATCTTGACTTTATCTCTGCCCAGTTTGCAAAAAAGGGGACTTTATCCCCAGCATGGCTCCCCACCCTTCTACCTCCATCAGTGCCGGTAAGATTTGCCCAATATGCCCTAGTGAGAAGGTTGGCTCTCGCTCCCCTGGCTGCTGGCTGGCACTTCACTGCCAACAGTGAAAGTCTTTGCTATCTTCACAGAACACCTGGAAAGCTGGCTGCTCCTCCCAGCTCTCATGCCTGCTCAGGTCTGGCAGGAAATGCTCATGTTATGTGTGCCCAGTGATTCGCAGATGGGGAGGAATGTTTCCTTTCTCTTTTCTCTTCTTCGGGAACCTTTTATGTACTGCCTTTTCATTTCTTAAGGGGAGTTTGGAATGACTGCCTTCCCCACCTGATTTCAAGCCAAGCATAACCTTCTCTGCCATTCCACCCTTTTCCTCTCAGCAATGTGGGTTTAGGATACAGTGGATCTGTGCCCTGGAATATAATTCCTTGTTCCCCACAGGCAGGCCCCAGAGCTCAGGGAAATCTCTCTTCAAAGGAAATGGATGTTCACTGTCTTGCTCTACACATCAAGCTATGTTAGGGAATATTCTCCTCTCTTTTCTTTGGTTGGCTGAATGGAGACTATGGGGCAGAAACTTCCTTTGACGGAAGAGAGATGGCAGCTATCTGTGGTCTAATGTCAATTCAGGATCTTAAATTTGTTTATTTTTTAAACAGAGATTATATGATGTACTAGATACAAACAAATAAATAACTATTAAAACAAATGGAAACAAACCCTTTATTGGGTAAGGAGGACACCCATGCTATAGCTCTAATTCTGCCACTAACTAGCTCTGTGACTTTGGACACATCTCTTTGGAGAATTACATAGAGGATATATTTTTAATGGGGCCCTAAAACATGCTTGTGTACTTCATGCTGAAATGCTCAGGCTCTTGTCCAGAGCCTCCTTCTTTTTTCCACCATACTCTTTCTCTTAGTGACCCTCAATTCGAATGGATTTTATCATCATCTCTCATTTGATGACTCCCAGAGCTATGTATCCAAAATCTCCTGACCTCTATTCCTGCATGAACAGTTGCTCTAGGCATCCTAAAGTCAACATGCCTCAAACAGAGCTCATTATCTTTCTCCTAAAACCCATCCTCTTCTATAAAATCCCCCTTTTCTATCAAGGACAAGATCAAGCTTTGAACCTTAACTACTCATGATTCAGTAAGTTCCAGGGGCTCTGTCACCTATAGGACCAAATATAAAATTCTCTCCATTTAAAGTCCCATACAATCTAGACTGGACCCACCTTTCTAGCTGTATCACACATTACTTCTCTTCATATACATAATAATGAAGCCAAATTGCTGTTCTTACCTTTTCTCATATGAGTTAGTTTTTATAACCCCATTGAGTTTTTCTTGGCAAAAATACTGCAGTGATTTTCCATTTCCTCCTCCAGCTCATTTTTTAGATGGAAAAAACTGAGGCAAAAAGAGTTAAATGACTTGCCCAAGATCATACAACTAGTAAGTATCTGGGGCGAAATTTGAACTCAGAAAGGCGAAATATTTCTGAGTCCAAGCTCAGTGTTCTGTCTATCTACTGTGTCACCTACCTAGCTGTAGAACACTTGCCAAGAAAACTCCAAATGGGGTTACAAGGAGTGAGACACAACTGAAAAACAACTTCGGAAACACTTTTAAAATTAACTGATAGATTGTAACGGTTCCTTTAGTTATCTGGGTATTTTATCATGGTGGACTGGTTTGATGCTGATTGACTGCCATTTATTTACAGGAAATCTAAAAGTGCAAGAGAATTCATGCATGAGATTCTGCTTCTCCTTCTCCCTTTCTATACTTTGATGAACTATTCACACCCACAAAAGATCTCAGACTTCAGTGGAACATTGCACCAGATATAGCAGAATCCTTAGAATCCTCAGATTGTTGCTCAGTGATTTTCTCATTTCCACATTAGTAGCTGGGGGAATTTCTAATCCAGGCCCAGAGATCTCCAAATAGGATACATCTACCATTGTAGTCGGTACTCCTTTATTTCACTTCCTTGGCCATCATTTTCCCACCAGTCAAACTTGTTTTAGTCCTCAATCTTTGATGGATGGACCAGATTCACCCTGGACAGGAAGTTATCTCTCTTAGTAACAATCCTTCTGGTTTATTTTGTCTTTGTACAATATTTCCCCTGGGAGAAAAAACAGAATTTGACTCTCTGTTCTTCCTGGGAAAGACAAAACAAAACAAAACAAAAACATCTTTAGATCCCCTGAAAGCATTCAGGCTCACAAAATATTGAATATAGGGCAGGCTATATATACAATACAACAAAAAATTCATAATAGGATCTTCAGTAGTCACAAATATCTACCTTCCCTTTTCTGAAGGGCATCAAGCAATCTTCCCCTCCAGACCTTTATATTCTACATGCCTCACAAGGTCCAAGTTTCTCCTCCATGCATATGGCTTTCTCCTATGCCAATACTTTTCCCCTTTGGGACAATCCAGATGGTATGGCCTGTGGACTTCTCTGGGTCCAAGTAAGGCTTGGCATTTCCATGTCCTCTTGTCCCTTCTCTCACTGGGGTTATAAATCCTTTTCTCCTCCCTTTCACTGAGGCACTGTCTTCCCTTCTGTGTCTCCATCTGTCACTGGCCACTAGGCACACATGGTTCCCTGTAGAATCAAGCAGATGTTCAAGTACTTCTCCAGATCTATGCACCCAAGCATTTCTGACTCTCTTTTTTGGTGTTCATGTATATGTCTTATTCCTGGGCATGTATGTATGGGGGGAGGTGGGCTTTGGGGGGAGTGAGGATGTATGTTTGTGTCCAAGCCTGAATTCTCTGTACTCTCAAAAGAACTTCTCAAGTCTCTAATATACCTTCTTTAGTGTGACTTTTTCTTTTGCCTTTTCTTGGTGGATCTTCACCTTATTTTAAACATTAAGGTCAAGGCAAGTTCAAACTTATAAATTGCATATTGATAACTTGTGATCATTTGCTACTATCCAAAGGCCATGTGTGTGAGACACAGAGATATCCAATGTGAAGAGAACTTTTACCTTGTACAGAACTTTGTTTAAGAAATAGTAAGGAAGCTGGAATTTTAATTCTGCTCTTTATTTAAGTGATTTTGTAAAGTGTTTTTTCTCTAAAGAATCCTTTTCTAAAGAAGTTTAAGAATGTTTTATAGGCATAGGTTTTTCTGCCACACACAGATACAAGCTGGGATCAAAACCAGAAATTTGGATCTCCAGTCTTGTCTAATTTTCCTTCAAGATGAGATTATCACAAGGAAGACCTACCTTGGAAATTCTGCCTCTTATGATCAATATGGGTCAAAGATAAATGATGTTCTTGTTGAACTGTTTTTTTTTAGTTGTGTCTGACTCTTCAGGATACTATTTGGGATTTTCTCAGCAAAGATATTAGAGCAGTTTGTCATTTCTTTCTCTTGCTCTTTTTTACAGATGAGGAAACTGAGATAAATAGGATGAAGTAACTTGTTTAATGTAACACAATAAGTGTCTGAGGTCAGATTTGAACTCATAAAAATGAGTTTTCCTGACACTGGGCTGTGACAACCATGCTAGCACCCAGGACACCCCAGAGTCAGCCAGAGTCAGGATAAGCAAAAGTCCTTAGTCTTTATTCTTGGTCTTTAGGGATAGAAGTGAACAGGATGGAAGAGAATCTCCACAACTGCCTTCTTCCTTGTCCACCACAAAAAATGACTCTGCCTCGGCTTACTCCACCCCATAGGCCCTCCTACAATCCTCTGTATACACCAATCATCGAGCCAGCACAGGATAGTGGGAAGGGCGATTTAGAGTATTGTCCAATCAGTAATTAGCCTTAAGTGCTTGAACCCACCTCAGTGTAACAACTCAAGAGTTTCAGCCCTCTACACCGAGTCAGAGACATAATCTACTGAATTACTTAGCTGCCATGAAGTAAATACTTTACATTCATATCCAACCTTACCCCACCATGGGAGTTGAGTTCAACACAAACTGAGTTTTATAAAAGTACAAGGTGGGGAGGACATCAATATTATCTTTGGTTCATGATCAAAAGGATTTCATATTAATATAAAGGAAATGTTGAAGAAATGTCCTTCTTGAGTGTGAAGGGAAAATGTGGAAAGAATATAAAAAGTATTGGACTTGAAGTCTAGAGATCTGGATTTGAGTATCAGCTTTAACATTTATTTAGCTATGTGACAATGGACACTTCATCATGTTGTTGCTCCATTTTTTCAGTCTTTTTTTTTAGTCTTTGTGACCTCATTTAGGATTTTCTTGGCAAAGATACATTTTCTTCTTCAGTTTATTTCACAGATAAGGAAACTAAGGCAAACAGGGTTAAGTGACTTGCCCAGAGTTACACAGCTAGTAATTGTTTGACACCAGATTGGAACTTAGGTTCTCCTGACTCAGCAGCTAGCCCTGCACCACCTCAATTTCTAAAGATAAATGGCTTAGGCTAAAACTAGGATTCAGAAGATTTCCCTCTCTGTATTCCTGAATTGCTACCATAGACCCTGACACTTCTAAGAGCAAACTCTATAAAAAATAGGAATATACTTATCCATGCTATGCTCTAACTTTCATCCTGGCTGATGTTACCTGCTTTTACACTGAAATGCCAAAGGCCAGTGGTTGTCCTTGTAGATGAGGAGAGGTGAAGAGTAGACATCCCAACCAGTTCAACTTGAGAACCTGTTTTGTGTATTGCTATGGGTAGATACATCTTGGACCCCGTATTGGTGTATAAGTTCCCTGAGGGCAGTGAATATTTGGATTTAATCTTTGTACTTAATACAGTGCCTGTTATAGAATACATTCTTAATAAACATTTATTGATTGATAAAGGAAGGGATAGAAGAAGATTGGACCTTCTTCAAAAGTTCTGAACACTTACATTCAGGTTAGAAAGAGAGGCTGCTTATGGTCAGCTAGATGGCACAGTGGATAGCATATCAGCCCTATATTCAGGAGGACCTGACTTCATATGTAGCCTCAAATATTTACTATTATTTTCTTAAGTCTCAATAATCAACAATAAATCAAACTCTGGTTTGTAGTAATTGTCAATTTCCAAGATATAAATGCTCTTTCTAATAATTTAGCAATTAATCCTCTGGAGCCAATTTAAGCTGACTCAATTGTATTTCTGTGAGAAGGCCATGGAAGGAAAGAACCATTCTTATTAACCTTTTTTCCCCTAGAGGTTAATATAGTGATCTACACATAGAAAATGAGGGGAAAGGGCTGTTTAAATTTGGATTGAAAGTTTCTGTTTCAGTTGGCCTTTAATTTTTCCAAAAAAAAATACACTTCACTTTACACTAGTGGGGATGCAGTTATTTGACCCAATGAGAATCTTGTAACTGCAGTGAACAGAACTGGGAAAAGGCTTTGATTTCTCCAGCTGACCACTTTTAGATTCACTTTAACTAGTCCTCATCCCCAGCCAGTATCAAGACTAAACATGTAGTATGGTAGAATAACACTTTCCTTTCTAAACTGCCTTGGAATGTGTTTTGAACTCACTTGTGTAATTTGTGGCTCAAAAGCCACTTTCACAAGAGTCTTTTCATTGCCATAAATGCATTATTCAATGTTCTAAGTCTGAGTGAGGGTGAGAGCTTGGTAAAAGAGAGATTGTCCCAGTCTGGAAGTTTTTAAAGAAGTGGCTTTTTCTGGCTATAGAACCAATTAAAAGAGATTATTTTCACCCATGTAGTAGAAAAACACAGAATATCTTCTCCTAAAGACAGAGTGCCTCCTTATTAGGTAACCTGGGCATGTGCAATTCCTTCACCCTCCCTTCTACTCCCTCCCCCCTCTACACACATACATATACACATATATCTATATGATATATATCTCTACATTAGTAATAATGTAATATCTATAGTACTATAATAATACAATAATGATATATCTATTATGACTATATATTAATACTACACATAACATACATATGCTGTTTGTCCTTTGTTTCAAAGAAAACTCATGACATTATGGAGTAATGTGTTGACTCTTGTATGAATTGAATTTGTGGGGTAGAATTGCATAGTCAGCAGCTTTCAAAGTCCAGTGACAATATAGAAATCAGGATGACTGGTAATGGCCTGGGATACAATAGGTGCCGTTGGAGACTTTGATGTCTCCCCAAGATCTAAGTATTCCACAGCACCTGCTCCAGGCACCTTCATGGTTCTTGGAGCAAATTGTGCTTATTTGCCCATTCCGCCTGGGGATATAGGGTATTCAGGGAGGAATGAGGGCTTGCCGAACCTTTTTCAGTCTGATCATGTATCTTTGGGGTCCATCATCACCCTACCAGATAGAAGGTCTACAGAGCCGTTGTTCTGACCTCATTGCTGTCTGCCTGTGAAGTTTGGACACTATGCCAGTGCTATGCCAGGAAACTGAATCACTTCCATTTGAACTATCTTAGGAAGAATCTGAAGCTCACCTGGCAGGATAAGGTAGCAGACACAAGCATTCCAACTCTACTGCAGAGAGCACAACTCGGCTGGGCTGGCCACGTTGTTCAAATGCCAAATGTGCGCTTGCCAAAAAGATTCTTTTATGGAGAACTCACACATGGCAAGAGCTCACGAGGTGGTCAAGGACACTATCAAGGTCTCTCTTACAAACTTTAGAATCGATTATATGACATGTGAGACACTGGCAAAGCCCTCATTAGAAGGCATGGAATGCCCTCTTCAGAGAAGGTGCTGTGATCTGGGAACAAAGCAGAATTGAATTAGTTCAGAGGAGATGTGAGATGTACAAAGTTAGAGAATCCACCCCAAATGCTCATATGGATTTTTTGTGCCTGACTTGTAGCAGAGTACTCCGAGCTCATATTAGTCTGATCGGCTACAGTCAGACACATTGTAACTCCACTCTGACACAGTGATTTCATTTTGATTCATTTTGAGCCAATCCTGTGGCTCAAAGAAACTACAGCACAAGCAGCAGCCACATCACAGTGAGACATTTCAGCAGACAGACTAACAAAGTTGAAGGCAACTAATAGATCTCAAACCCAGGTGAGTTAGGGGAATGTCTGTTCCAAGCATGTGAAGACATAAGACATATACACATATACAAAAATGCTTATATATGCATATTATATTATTTATATTACACACACACACACACACATATATATATATATATATATATATATATATATATATATACTTTACAAACAGTAAAGCACTACACAAATGTTAGCTATTACTTATACAAGATATTCCAAAAGTCTCAGTGCAGCTTTAAACTATTAAAGCTCAAAACAACATTAAGACTTTTTGAGACACCCTGTATGTACATGTTGTCTTTTCCAATAGAATCAGACTATCTTTCAATCAAGAAGCAACTACTGTGGGCCAGACATTGAGCTAGAAGCTAAGGATACAAAAGTAAAAAACTGAAATAAAACCTGCTCTTGAGAGGTTCATATTCTATGGAGGAGACAACGTGTGTGTGTGTGTGTGTGTGTGTGTGTGTGTGTGTGTGTGTGTATACTCTATATTTGCACACAGATTAAAAACATAATAAACAGAAGGTTGCTAAATATAAGATAGTTTGAGAGGGAAGATGTTAACCTTTGTGGGAAAAGTCCCATGTTGAAGATAATGCTTCAGTTTCACCTAGAAGGCGGTGAAGAATTCTATGAGGTAAAAGAGTATGACATGGTGGGTTGGGGAGTAGGGAGGGGGTAGGGTATTCTAGATTGGGAAATCCACCAGTGCAAAGACCCTGGTAGATGATGGAGGATCATATGCAAGAAACAAAGATCAATTTGGCTCAACCACAGAATGCAGAAAGGGGCCAGATTGGAAAATGCTTTAAAATATAGAGAGGTATTATTATTTATTCCAGAGGCAATACAGAGCTACGGAAATTGATTGAATAAGATAGAATGCAAACCATTTTGACCGCAGTGTGTAGGATGGATTGGAGTGGGGAGAGATTTGAGGCAGGAAGACCAATTAGGAAGTTGTTGCAATCATCCAGATGAAAGGTAATGAGAGCCTGGGCTAAAGTGGTAGGGGACAATTGTGTGAATAGAGAGAAGGGGTCAGATAGGAGAGGCATAGAAGTAGAAATGGCAAGATTAGGCAACTGACTGGATCTGTGAGGTGAAGGAGAAGAGGAATCAAAGACAATGCTGAGTAGTTTGCCATTTCCTTCTTCAGCTCATTTTATAGATGAAGAAACTGAGGCACATGGGATTAAGTGACTTTCCCAAGGTCATATGACTAGTGAGTATCTGAGGCTGGATTTAAACTCAGAAAGATGATTTTTTCTGACTTCATTCTTGGCATTCTACCCACTGTGCTACCTAGCTACCCCAGAGAAAAGAGTAGAGAAGGCTCCGTTTCCCTTCTTTTCATAATACCATGCTCACAGTGACCTTCTTTGGTTCTCATCTAATCAGGTGAACCAGACACAGTGTTCTTATCTTTCACTTGGCAAACAGGTTGATTCTTTCAAATACTTTTCCAACAAGGGATAATCATTGAGTGAGTATTGGACCAGGAATCAGTGGACCTTACTTCTAGCCCCAGCTATGTCTTTTACTAACTGTGTAAACTTGGACAAGTTAACTAAATGAAGTCTCAGTTTCCTTATTTATAAAACCAAGCCTACATACCTAACAATATTGTTTCAAGGGTCAAGGGAAAAAATAGATATGAAGTTTTATGAAGATATCTAGGTCATAGGGTTAACCATTTATCACAGTAGATATATTCCTCTTTTTCCCTCACTAACTTTCTTTTTTTAAAAAAAATTATTATAGCTTTTATTTACAAGATATATACGTGGGTAATTTTTCATCATTGACCCTTGCAAAACCTTCTGTTCCAACTTTTCCCTTCCTTCCCCCCTCCTCCTCCCCTAGTTGGCAGATAGACCAATACATATTAAATATATTAAAGTATATGTTAAATACAATATATGTATACATGTCCATACAGTTATTTTGCTGCCCAAGAAAAACCAGACTTAGAAATAAGGTAAAAATAACCTGAGAAGGAAATAAAAAATGCAAGCGGACAAAAATAGGAGTAGAAATCCTACGTTGTCCTCACTAACTTTCAACAAATCTACCTCACCCTTGCCCCATAAGAAGAATTATATACCAGATGTTGAACAATTATAGATGACTTCACAGAACAGATAAGAGGAAAATAGATGGATGGAAAACAGAGGGGACTGGCAATATGTCTTTACCAAGTTATCCTGTTAGTGAAAAGCAAAGAAATAATGACTTTTTATAGTCATTCAGCAGGAAAAAGAAGAATGAGGAAGGTCAGAGAAGGGAGAAGTTGAATCAGTAGATAATATAAATGATATAAAAACAAAAGATAATAAATAAAAAATAACTGTAATTGTAAAGCATTGTATAAACAATAGCCATTTATATGACTATATATTTAATTAGAAGAGAATCTGGGGGTTATTCCTTTGTTCTTCCATGAATTCTAGTCCTGACTCTATAGACTTTCTTCTCCATCATGCCACAGCAGCTTTCTTACCCTGGAAGATACCTCTACCCTGTAGCTCCTTCCTGTGATTGGTCAGTTCCTTCCTAAACTTCCATGTTTTAAGATAAGTATCCAGGCTGATCATGCTTCCTCAATCATTCCTCTCCAGGTTCAGTTCTCGACTTTTCTCTCTAGCATGGTTCTACATTGGTGTCTTCTCTCTGGACTACCTTTTCAGCTTTTTTTTTTTTTTTTTTTTTTTGCGATGTCTTCTTCCATAAGAATGTAAGCTCCTTGAAGGCAGGATGATTTTTCTTTCTTCTTGTATTTATATTCCTACCACACGATAAGTATTCCATAAATATTCGTTTACTTAACATCTTGTTCCATCCTCTCATTTTGCAAGTAAAGAAGCTAAAATGGTAGATTGTGTAAATAACTCTTCCCAAGTGATAATGATAGGTGAAATTTGAATTAAGTTTCTGACTACAGAATCACTGTTTTTTTTCCTGATGTATCACATTGACATTATTATGTGGAACTTTTGCTCTCTTTGTGGAATTTAGGAGAAAAGGAGGATGTCACTATAAGGGGAATTCTCTACTTTAGTTCTTAATTCCATTCAATAAGCCTATATTGAACTCTTAGGATACATAAGGCATTATGAATTCAGCTGAGGAATATAGGACCCACAACAATTTCTGCCCTAAGTGGTCAAATCCATGCTTATAGCAGAAAAGGTCAAGATGGGATTATTTGCAAGTATCCTTCCAGGTCTTTTCTGAGGAATTGGTACAGGAACAGAGCACCTCTTTGGAGTAATGAGAATCTGGAACAGTCACATGGAAAAGACACTAAATTTGTATCAGAAGATCTGTTTTTGGATCTCTCCTTTGTTCTTTGCTCTATCTGGGACATTAAACAAATAATTCAAATTCTCTGGACTTCAGCATCCTCATTTATAAGATATAATTCCACTCACTACCCCAACTATTGTTCAAGGAAGCAAACAGTTAAAGTGAAGTGGCCTGCAGTACCTGAGACCACCAATACCAACAGTCAACCAATTGTCATTGTTAGTGCAAGCAAGCTAGTGCAGTTAAAATAATAATAGGAAAAGAAAGGAGGCAGTGTGTGGCAAGTAGGCCAATCCATGGAGACACTGTGAGAATCAACTTCTTTCAGACCTACTGGAGACAACCCAAGATCCTGTCCCCCCAAACCTTCAGAGTCACAGCATGCCTTCTCCCCACCAGCCCTACTTCCCACCTGCCCTCTCCTCATCGTGTAGGGTTCTTCTATCTACATCTCCACCAATTGCCAGCCAATTTCCCTCAACGGACAGGGAGGCTCCCACATCCTGTGAAAAATAGCAACCTCTCACCCTGCCCCAAATCATTGCTCCTCATAGTCATGATCCAGGAAAGAAAGCAACCTTTCTTGAGAGGGGACATAGCAACTGCCTTTGCAGCTGTTAAAGCTTCTGATTTTTCAAGGGCTGCAGCTATTGAAATCCTAGAAAAGAAAGTCCTCAACACCAAAACTCTTGGTTCTTTGAAATTTATAGCTTCAGAAACATACTGTTTTATTCATGGAAATGTTGCTATAAGAGGAAAGGGAATGAACATTTATTAAACACCTATTATACCCAGACACCATGCAAAGTGCTTTATAAATATTATCATATATTTTATATAATATTTTATCATGAATGTTTATATTATATGTATATATATTATATGTATATATGTTTTGTTACATATATTATTGTTATTATTATTATCATCATTATCATAGAATATGTATTGCCATCCATGGGGCAGCTTAGTGGTTCAGTGGATAGAGTACTTGGCCTGGCCAAGTACTTCTTGAATTCAAGAAGACCTGAGTTCAAATCCAGATTACTAACTATATGACTGTGGGCACTTAACCCTGTTTGCCTTAGTTTCTTCATCTGTAAAATGAACTGGAGAAGAAAATGATAAACTTTTTCATCAACTTTACTAAGAAAACTCCAAATGGGATCATAAAGAGTTGAACTCAACTACAAGGACTGAGCAATAACAATAATATTATCAATTACCTCAATCTTTGCAATTGGAACTTTCCAATGGGTGCACAACTGAAGCTTCCTGTAAGTATTCTCTCTCTTAGAATTTGAGCTCCTTGAGACCTGAGTTTCTTCTATTTGTACCTCCTACTTCTTTGCTCGTAGTTATGACTTTTCATTCATTCATCAGGGGATTAGATCAGGGGATTGCCAAAGTCCCTCCAAGATCTAAAGTTATAACATCTGCCCATCTTCTGTTTTCACTTCAGTTTTCAAACAGTGTTTAGGTCATAAGGAATCTAGCAAAGTTTTCTTGTGCCACCCATTAACCCCCTTCTGTTTCCTTTGACTCTGCAGGTTATTTGCCTCTCTTTACCATTTACCTTAATTTATGAAAAATTGGGCAAATGAAATGGAACAGAAAAGAGAAATGCCTAAAATAACAAAAGATAACAAAGCTTTAAATTACATTGCTTGGGAATCCACTTCCCTAAATCACCGAGTATGTCGGTACAGCAGTCCTTGTAATTTTCTTCACCATTTTCTATGCTTGCAGCTGATCTCCTGATTGAGAGACCTGTTCTATTGGCTTTTGACTTAGTACAATGATCCATCTCAAACAGGTGAGATTTAATGGAACATATTGAAATGTTGAATCTGGAACGCTTAGGCAGTGATCAGCAAACACCTTGCTTTCACATAGCCCATTTGTCTGGCATTCAGTAACTGGTAGTTGGTGAGTTGTCTTGTACCAATCAGGGTCTCAGACTGGGAAATCATGACTTCCAGAGCTGAAGTAAGTCCTTATATTAGTGGATTCCACAGAATTTCCAAACCCGGTTCTATTTAAGTCCAGTTCTATGTATTGGACTCATCCCTGAGTCCAAGCTTAGTCACCAAAAGCTTTGGCTCAAAATAAGGAGGACCATAGATATAGATGGTCCCTCAAAGGTCATCTAATTCAACCCTCTCATTTTACCCAGAGAGGTTAAGTAGTTTGCAAAAGGTCACATAGAAGGACTCCAACTGAAGTGTTTCACATAGGAAGTACCCTTACAAAAAAGGGGGGGAAGGGGAGAAGTCCAGAGTACTACAGGAGTGGCTGGAAAAACAACAACAACAAAGGTCAAGTGTTTGAAAAGCACTAAATGATCATTTTTCAACTTTACAGTTGGAGGAAAACCAACAGTTCAAGCTTTCATTGTGGGAGGAAAAAAATAATAATCTGCAATTCCGTGGGGGCATGCAATTTTAAAAATAAGCTTTGGGGCCAGCCCTTTTTAAATGCCAGCTCCGTTGGATCCCCCCTTGCACATAACTCAGAAGCACACAATGTGTTTTCTTGTTATGAATGAGTGTGAAGTATCAGAAAAGGAAAGAGGAAACCCCTAATGGAGTCCTGAATAGACCTGTGAAACGGGATAATAAAAGTTGTCCTGGATTTCCTTTACCAGCAGGTGCTTCCTTCGGGGTTTCTATTCATTTAGACTTCAGGATTTGCCAAAGCTGCCAAATCTTCCCTCCCCCTTTCCCTTCACCCCAGTGCCCTCGAGTTCACTGCATCCATGAAAGGCCACTTTGTGTCTGAAGCTCTGGGGATGCTGAGATCAGGAGTTCCTGACTCCTGGCTCCCATTGTAGAAGGCAGGATCTTTGTAGTATGTGGACCAGAGGGAAAAAAAGGTGACAGGATGAGCCACCTGAATACAGTGTGCCAACCACATCCAGGAGGAAGAAGAGAAGCTGAGGCTTCCTTAGTGTGGAAAATCCGAGCCTGGATCAGACGTTGGCCAAGAACATTGTGTATCCACTCTGCCATAGATTAAGAAGATGAGTGGATTTAGACTGGAGGCCATCAGGCCTATAATTTAAGCTTGCAGGGTACCAGGAAGGGATTGGGTTAGATGTCTGGAGAGTATTCCAAAAGTAAAGGCATGAGAGATAGCATGGCATAAGAGAGAGAGGGTTGGTTTTGGAGATAAGAAAAGCTGAATTCAAATTCTCTAACACATACTCTTTGACAATGGGTCAATCCTATAAGAATATAAATTACAACTGATTTGTTCATCTGAATTTGTAGAAGGAATTTCTACCCTGGGAATATCCCATACCAATGGAATAAAAGATTGGGGAAGAGGGAAAGCAGAATATTAGAACAAATCATTGAGGAAGATTGTAGAATTTCCTTTTCTAGTGACTTTTAAGAACAAAAGATAGGGGCAGCTAGGTGGCACAGTGGATAGAGTACCAGCCCTGAAGTCAGGAGGACCTGAGTTCAAATCTAGTCTCCGACACTTAACACTTCCTCGCTGTGTGGCCCTGGGCAAGTCACTTAACCCCAGTTGCCTCAGCAAAAAAGAAGAACAAAAGATATTTTTGAGATGATGTAAGAACAGAGTCACTTGAATCAGCATAGATTATGCTTGGGAGTCTCCAGAGGTACAATTTGTGTCAATCTGACCAAACAGTCATAGAATTTCAGAGCTGAAAAGGAACTTGGAGAGTCATTTGGTGCTACAATTTATGTGTCTACAAAGTTTAAGTGGATGAGATGTTGTTTTGATGAAAGGAGGAACTTTCTGGCAGTCAGAGAAATCTAAGAGAAGAATGGCCTATCTTGGGAAAGAATGTGTTCCCTCTCAATGGAGGCTTGCCAAGCAGTAGCTAGAAATGGATTCATCAGGAAGCTGAAGAAAGTATTTTTTGATGAGGTACAGGTTGGTCTAAGTTTTTAAGGTTACTTCCAACTCAGAAAGTCTATGATCATGACCAAGAGAAGAGTTTAGAAGATGTATTTATTTCTGGGTTCCTGGGGATAGTATGAGATGTTCAGAAAGGACTAGTATTTCTGGTATGAGGGCTTGTGATCCCCTTTCAGGGCTGCTCAGACATCATTGGTGTCTGTTTGAAAATCAACTCTCACCTGTGGCTTCAAAAAGCTGTAGCATGTAGAGAAGTCACACCTGATAAAATCTTCTCAGCAGACAGACTCAACACAGGTTGAGGGTAACTGATGGGCATCAAATCCATCTGTGAATTAGGGGGGATGTTGACCCCAAGCATGTGAAGACTTCTCCCAGTGGAATGAGTAGATGAGAATAATTCCAAAGGCCTCTGTGAAGCCTTAGAACTGGGTCAGATTCTGAAGATGTCAAGATTAGCCACTGCATCCTGGGTCATCACCAATCATCTCGACTTTTGTCCTGTCACTAAACTGTGATGCTTCTGGAAGAACTGAAGACCTTGTGTAACTCCATCTCACTTAAATCCAATTCGTGCATGAACCATCACATCACTCTCTGATGTTATTGGTCTTTAAAAACAAGGACGGGGAGCAACAACAACAGCTCTCTAGCCAAGTTATGGGTAGCATTATCTTATCTAGTTGTTTTGCATGTTGTCTTCCCAATAGCATATAATTTACTGGTGGGCAGGGACTGTGTTTTTGCCTTTTTTGTGTGTCCCCAGCATTTATCATAATGCTTTATACATAATAAGCTGGCACATTAATAAATGCTCATTGATCTATCGATTGAAGAATGTACCTGTGTGTTCCTATAGTGTCTAGTCACAGGGCATATGGACTCGCGACAGATGCTAAATCAATTTTAAATATCTAAGTAGTGCTTGAGTTTCTCCATCAGCAATCGGAAAAGTTAGTTAGGCTTAGTTGAATGTTGTAACAGGATTTTATAAAAAAAACTCTCTATGCCATTCCTACCAAAGCAAATAAATGACTCTCCCAGGTTCCTTTTTTTAAAACTTCATCAGCCAAAGGAGTTGATTCTGAGAGCCTGAGACATCTTAGTGACCATTCACACCAGGTGGTTTAATGTTTTGTTTTGTTTTTGCTGAGTCAATTGGGGTTAAGAGACTTGCTCAGGGTCACACAGCCAGGAAGTGTTAAGTGTACTGAGCCAGATTTGAACTCAGGTCCTTCTGATTTCAGGACTGGTGTTCTTTTTTTTTTTTTTTTTTTTTTTAAATTTAATAGCCTTTTATTTACAGGTTATATGCATTGGTAACTTTACAGCATTAACAATTGCCAAACCTCTTGTTCCAATTTTTCACCTCTTACCACCCACCCCCTCCCCCAGATGGCAGGATGACCAGTAGATGTTAAATATATTAAAATATAAATTAGATAAAATAAGTATACATGACCAAAACGTTATTTTGCTGTACAAAAAGAATCAGACTCTGAAATATTGTACAATTAGCTTGTGAAGGAAATCAAAAATGCAGGTGGGCATAAATATAGGATTGGGAGTTCAATGTAATGGTTTTTAGTCATCTCCCAGAGTTCTTTCTCTGGGCATAATTGGTTCAGTTCATTACTGCTCCATTAGAAATGATTTGGTTGATCTCGTTGCTAAGGATGGCCAGGTCCATCAGAACTGGTCATCATATAGTATTGTTGTTGAAGTATATAATGATCTCCTGGTCCTGCTCATTTCACTCAGCATCAGTTCGTGTAAATCTCTCCAGACCTTTCTGAAATCATCCTGTTGGTCATTTCTTCGAACAATAATATTCCATAATATTCATATACTACAATTTATTCAGCCATTTCTCCAACTGATGGGCATCCATTCAGTTTCCAGTTTCTAGCCACTACAAAAAGGGCTGCCACAAACATTCATGCACATACAGGTCCCTTTTCCCTTCTTTATAATCTCTTTGGGATATAAGACCAGTAGTAACACTGCTGGATCAAAGGGTATGCACAGTTTGATAACTTTTTGGGCATAATTCCAGATTGCGCTCCAGAATGGTTGGATTTGTTCACAACTCCACCAACAATGCATCAATGTCCCAGTTTTCCCTCATCCCCTCCAACAATCATCATTATTTTTTCCTGTTATCTTAACCAATCTGACAGGTGTGTAGTGGTATCTTAGAGTTGTCTTAATTTGCATTTCTCTGATTAATAATGACTTGGAGCATCTTTTCATATGACTAGAAATAGTTTCAATTTCTTCATCTGAGAATTGTCTGTTCATATCCTTTGACCATTTTTCAATTGGAGAATGGCTTGATTTTTTATAAATTAGAGTTAATTCTCTATATATTTTGGAAATGAGGCCTTTATCAGAACCTTTGACTGTAAAATATTTTCCCAGTTTATTGCTTCCCTTCTAATCTTGTCTGCATTAGTTTTATTTGTACAAAAACTTTTCAGTTTGGTATAATCGAAATTTTCTATTTTGTGATCAGTAATGATCTCTAGTTCTTCTTTGGTCATAACAGGACTGGTGTTCTATCCACACCAACTTGCTGTCCCTGGTTTAATGTTTTTTTTTGAATAAATGCATGTACTAAAGTTCCAATATAAAACAAATCTATCAGAGCAGGTATTAACTTGATAAAACTCTAAGTATGACCTTGTGATATCATTCCTATTATTGTCTCAAACTATTTTATCACTATTTACCTTTTTACTTTACTTATATATCAATTCTGAGCTGGGATTCAGAACTGAGTTCAAATCTAAGCTCTAAACTCAGACTAGCTATGTAACATTGTGGATAGAGCACTAGACTTGGAGTTAAAATAGATCTGACTTCAAAAATGGCCTCAGACACTTACTAGCTGTGTGATGCTGAGTAAATCATTTAACCTCTGTCTGCCTCAGCTTCCTCCCCTGCAAAAAGGGGATCATAATAGCACCTGCAACCAAGGTTATTGTGAAGAACCAATATGATAATATTTGTCAAGATTTTAGCATAGTGTCCTGATTATAGTAGGATCTTAATAAATGCTTGCTAATTTAACTTCATCAGACCTAAAAAAAAGTATTGAAGGTAAGAAATAATTCTAATAAAAATGGAAACTATGACACCTTGTATTGCTGTTTATGTCAAATGGTTCATATTTTTATAATACTTTTGGGTTTTCAAAACACTAACCACATATATCTTTTATTACTAAATTAGTAAAAGACATTTATTATTGGTTGGCTGTGTGTTAACAGTGGTTAAAATGCTAGAATCGAAGTTGAAAAAATCTGCATTTGAGCTTCTTCCTCTGCCACTTGCTGATTAGATGATTAAAGGCAAATCACTGATTTCTGACTCAGCTTCCTCATCTGCAAAATGGAAAAAGAAATAATACCTATAATACCAAAGTCATAGTTGCGCCAAAATGAAATGGTATTTATAGCTTTCTTTGCAAATTTCAGAGCACTATAGAAATGTAATTTATTATGACTGTATTTATAAAAAAACTGCTTATGAATTGCTGACCTGTTAAATGTACATCTTCACCAAATAATAAGTATGGTACACAGACTCACAAATTTGGAGCTGAGAAGCACCTTATAAATCATTTATTTTACTTTTTCATTGTACTGAGGTCAAGGGAGGAATGACTTACCCAAGCAGAATGCATATTTTGTTCTTCAGTTGTTTTCAACTATGTCTAATTCTTCTTGATCCCATTTGGTTTTCCTTGGCAGAGATACTGGAGTAGTTTGCCATTTCCTTCTCCAGCTCATTTTATAATTGAGGAAACTGAGACAGACAGGGTTAGGTGACTTGTCTGGGGTCATATAGCTGGTAAGTGTCTGAAGCTCAGACACTCAGGAACGTGAGTCTTCCTAATTCTCTGGCCCAATGCTCTCTGCAGTATGGTGGCACTTTGCTGTCCTAGTCTTATAATTTACTTTGTCACAGAAATATCTGATAGTTTAAGATATATACTAAGAAATTCTAAGTAATTCCAGGAACTCTCACCTCTTACAGGAAGACTTCCATGACTTCCCTCATGCTTAGCCATCATCTCCTCCCCAAATTCTGAGGGCGCTCACAATGTTTAATCCTCTCTGACTGGTAAGATCACAGGAACAAAGGAGCAGAGACTTAGAAATAACTGAACTCCCCTTCCCCCACCCCCCATCTGAAAATGAGGAAGATGAAGCCCAAGGTCATAGGACCTTGAATTTGAACCCAGCTCTTTGACTCCAACAACAACTCTATTTCCACCATGTCATGTGACACTTAGCCAAGCATCCTTTTATTAAAAAGTGAAGAGGCCGTGGAGTTCAAATCCAGTATCAGACATTTACTACTAGCTCTAAGACTTCGGGCAAATCAGGTAATTTCTGTCTCAATTTCCTCACCTGTAAAATGAGGTTAATAATAGCAAGACTTCACAGTGTCATTGTGAGTATAAATAACATTTTAAAAGTGCTTAACACAGTGCCTGGTGCATGGCAGATGCTGTATAAGTGCTACCTACCTACTTATCTGTCTGTTTTTCTGTCTATCTATCATTTATCTGTCTGTCTGTCTACTTGTTTGTCTATCTGCCAGTCTGTCTGTTTGCTTATCTATATACTTACCTGTCTGTTGTTCTGTCTATCTATCTATCTGTTTGTCTATCTACTGTCTATCTGTGTGTCTGCTTGCCTGCCTACCTCTATCCTCCTCCTATATATCTTCCTATCTTTATTCTTTCCTTGTTTTTTTGCTATTTCTCTCCCTCCCTCCTTTCCTTTCTTTTTTCCTTCCTTTCTTCCTCCCTCCCTCTTTCCTTTCTTTATGCCTTTCTTCCTACCTCCTTCCCTCCTTTCCCTTCATTCCTCCTTCCTTTCCTCCCTCCCTCCCTCCTTCTTTCTTTTTCTTTCTTTCTTTCTTTCTTTCTTTCTTTCTTTCTTTCTTTCTTTCTTTCTTTCTTTCTTTCTTTCTTTCTTTCTTTCTTTCTTTCTTTTTCTTTCTTTCTTTCTTTTTCTTTCTTTCTTTCTTTTTCTTTTTTTCTTTCTTTCTCTTTCCCTTCCTTCCTTCCTTCCTTCTTTTCTTTCTTTCTTTCCACCTACCTATCATCTATTAATTTATCAATCTGTTTGCACAATATGCTTATATACATATATCTACATATATATAAAACATATTATATATGTATGTATGTATGCATACATATACATATGTATGTATGGACATACATATGTATAACCTGTTTTCCCACCTAAATGGTAAGAGCCTTGAGGGAAAAGAAACATGACTTATGATTCTTTGTCTACATTACATATGACACAGTACTCCCTGCCTTTACTAGGGACTCAATAAATTGCTTTTATGCTTGTTGATGATTATGAAATGGAAATTCCAAAAATAAGTTACATTTACATAGTACCTTAAGGGTTATAAAGCATTTATCATTTGCTCTTCACAATAACATTACTAATAACTAGCATTTATGCAGAGATTTAAAGAGCTTTATATATGTTCATTCATTTACACATGTTAACTCATGAGATAGGTACTATTATTATCCCCATTTTACAGATGAGGAAACTGAGGCACAGAGAGGTTCAGTGTCATGCTGCATCTGTGTGGTAAGATTCAAACTCAAGTTTTCCTGATTAGACTCTATCCACTGAGCTATCCAGCTGGCCTTTGTGAGTTTCATTTTAGAGATGAAAAAGCTGTAGAATTCAGTCACTTATCCAAGGCTGCCATAACTTGGATGGTGGCAGCCAAGACTTAAACCAATTCTAGTTCAAAGCTTTTCCTACCGGATAGTACAATGAGTCAGAGTGATGGACCGGGAGTCAGGAAAACCTGAATTCAAATTCAGCTTCAGATACTTACTAGCTGGGTGATCCTGGGCAAATCATTTAACTTCTTTAACTCAGTTTCCTCATTTGTAAAATGAAGATCATAAAAGCACCTGTTTCTCAGGGGAATTGTGAGGATTGAATACAGTTATAATTGTAAAGCACTTCACATGGAACCATCTGGTTATTTGAGTCCTACCTGAGCCTGTGGTTATTTGAGTCCTAAATCAGCTGATATACCTCAAATAACTTCCCTCTAGGGGTCCTCAAACTTTTTAAATAGGGGGCCAGTTCACTGTCCCTCAGACTGTGGGAGGGCCGGACTATAGTAAAAACAAAAACTTTGTTTTGTGGGCCTTTAAATAAAGAAACTTCATAGCCCTGGGTGAGGGGGATAATCGTCTTCAGCTGTCACATCTGGCCCGTGGGCTGTAGTTTGAGGACCCCGGCATCAATTCTCCTTGGAGTTCCGCCCCCACAAGTTAGCAGCAATGTCTTGGAAATGAACTGTATGGACACATCACCCATAATGATGGTTGTGAGCAGAGGGAATGTTGTTGCAGTGGGAAATTTTTTATAATTCCTAAAAAATGTTGAAAAATTGATGACATAAAAAACTTCTCTTGTTTGAAGTCTGTCTATGCAACAGAAGATCCACAATCAAGTCAACAGGCCTTTATGAACTACCTACAATGTGTCAGATTTCCTCTGCACTGGTGAGGAAAAGGAGAAATCCTTCTATCTTTGCCAGAAAACTCAATAGACAGTATGGTCTATAGAGTCATTGAGAATAGGATTTATAAGATATTTATGCCCAGATTAGAAGTAGAGATTAGCCGGATAAACGCAAAGTAACTCAGTGTGAGCTTCTCTTTATTGGATGTGTTGTCACTATTCCACAAACTCCTGATCATTTTAAGATTGGGAAGTTCTTTTTTCTCTCCTCTAAATGGGTTGGAGGAAGCTCATGGTGTGTGGAAACTACATTTACTGCTGCTAATGGGCACTTCAGCGGTAGTTCCAAGTGGGGCACATGGCACTGAGAGATCTGGTAATTTTTTCATAGTCACATAGGTAGAATGTATCAGAGGCAGACTTCAAAGACAGGGGTTTCCAACTTTCCTCTACTAAACCAAGATGCTTTCCAGGCTTTTTCTGAAAAAAAAAAAGTAGATCCCTCCTGTTATGCCAGACTATTTATACTCCCTTGGCTCTCCAAGGACACTGTAAAGAGAGCAGAAGGGGCACATTATTATGTCCAACATTTTCTAGAAGTGTCAGTGGAGAACCAGATGGATTGGCATGCTGAAGTTCACATAAAACAGCCAGGGATTCAGGAATATGAACCCCCATATTAGTGTTTTATGGAGAAAAGGGAAACTGAGGAGTGGTGTAACCCAGGATGTCCCAGAAGTCTTTCAAAGTGTCAGAGACATCTTTGGGTAAATAGTACAAGGATGAAAATACTGTAAGAGAAGTGACATGGTATAATAGAAAGAATACTGATTCTGGAACCAGAGAACTTGAGTTCAAATCTTACTTCTGCTGATTATTACCTGTATAGCTTTGGGCAAATCACATAACCTCCCCTGACTTCAGTTTCCTCCATAAAATGAGAATGATAGCCATTGGTGTTACCCCCTGCTCAAGATTTATGTCTTATAAACATGAGTACACGCACCCCTGTGCCACAGATTTCAGATCATGGACTGCAGACTTCATCTTGCAAGGATTCTTAACCTGAAACCTATGAATTAAAAAATATTTTTTTGATAACTGTACCTCAATAGAATTTTGAATTTTATTTTATGCATTTAAAAACATTCTGAGATAGAGTTCACAGACTGCCAAAGGGTTCCCCCCAACCCCACCCCTCCACACACTCAGAGATTAAGAACCCTGAACTAGTCCAACACCTTCATTTTATAGGTAAAGAAACCAAGGTTACATGGGGAACAAATGTCAGAGATAGGATATGAACCCATAACCTCTGATTTTAGATTCAGCACTTATTCCCCTACACTACAAACATCCTATATACATGTGTCCAATACCCCAGTACCTACAGTAAAGTGTAGCAGGCAGTGAGGAGATGACTTCTATTCATCTGAATTGTTTGGGTCTGTGCCAGCCCCCCCTTCCCCCAAGTGATCCATTTTGGCTATTGTGCCTATTACAGCTGATCTTTATCTGGTTGTTTATCCAGTTGCTGTATAGACTGACTTTCTGAATGTCAGGTTTTGACTGTTTCCATAACAGGAAGTTGCTAGTTGTCTTACTGTATTAAGGAACTCCCTTGTATACAATAGAACCCACAACAAAACTCTAAACACTCCATATGCCTGGGGAACCTCATTGAATCCCATTTTTATTGTTTCTTTTATAGACCGAATCCTGTATTTACAGATAGAAGGGGGTTTTGTGTTTATGTGTGTGTGTGTGTGTATGTATGCATGTACGTGTGCTAATAGGAAGCCAAGACTAGTGGTTCATTTTCCATGTTCCCCACCTTGTCCCACATCAAAGCTCACCCTGGTGCCAAGTTGAGGTTTCTCTGCCCCAGCCCAGAGCTGAGATTTGCTAAAACGGAGCAAGCCAAGCCCTGCCCCCAGAGAGTTCAGCATCGGTTCCATTTGGCTTTCCTTACAGGTCACAAGGAAGTTTGAGCTTTTGTTTTCTCTCATGAACTTAATCAACAGAAGAACGACTCCCTCCTTCCCCTTAAACTAGGGGCGCCTAGACTCCCGTGGAGGAAATAGAAGATCAAAGGCTATGGTTTCTTCTTTACTGCTTTGGTATCTTCTGGTTTGGTTCCCATGACTGGTTGATGGCCTTTCTTGACCAAAGTCCTGCTCAGTATCTGCCTAAACTTCTTGGATTCCTCTTAATACTTCCCACAGCATTTGCAGGGACCTTGGAGAGCAACTAACCCAAGCCTTATCTGAACAAGTATCTCCTCCACCAAGAACCCAAGTGCTTACTATGTCCCACAAAAGCCATTCCACTTGGGGATAGCCTCCTGCCTCTGGTTCTTCTCTTTGGGGACAGACAGAACAAGCCTATTCTCAATTCTGAGGCACAACCCTTCAAATTCACCCAGAAAAGTTTTCTTTTCTCCAGGATAAGCATCCCAATTCCCAGTCTTCACACAAAATGACACCAAGCTCTTCCACCATCATAGCTACCTGTTTCTACCTATGTTTCTCTAGACTAGGGTTTTTAACCATGAACTTTTTTTCTGAATATTTCGATACTATATTTTGACGTAATTGGTTTCCTTTATAATCCTGTGTATTTCTGAGAAGGGTTCACAGACTTCACCAAATTTCCAAAGGTATCTATGATACAAAAAGTTATTCTAAAATGTGCTTCCATTTGGCATCAGAAATGATTATACTAACCATGTGTGGCCTAGAAAAAATGAGAAAAATGCAACTTCCTATTTTTACCAGAGAAGAATGTAACTACAGATACATAGTTACTCTCAGTGTATCCACTGATTTTGCTGAACTTAAAAAAAAATTGTTTCAAGGATAGTTTTACTCGGAGAGGTTATGTTCAGAGATGGATGTTATTCCCTTCTTTGGAAAGTTAGGGGATTATGGGTATAAAACACTGCATATAATGTCAGATTTTTTGAATGTTTTAGAATTTTTTTTATTATTCTTTATTATGCAGTGGATAGAATGTCAGATCTAAAGTCAGAGAAACTCATCTTCCTGAGTTCAAATCTGGTCTTAGAGACCTATTAATTAAGTGACCCTGAGCAAATCACTTAAATCCCTTTGCCTCAGTTTTCCTCATCTGCAAAGTGAGCTGGAAAAGGAAATTGCAAACTATTTCAGTATCTTTGCCAAGAAAACCCTAAATGGAATCATGGAAAGGAAGACATGACTGAAAAGTAACTGAACAACAACAGCAAATAAATTCTCTCTTTGGAGGGGGAGAATGAAGGACTATACCAAGGGATTTAGGCGATATTAAAAAAAAAACTTTGAAAATAAACTCAAATTTAAAAATAAAATAAAATGTGCATGTTAGACTGAATATGATGTTCTAGACATGATCTGAGGAGGGAAAAGGTAAGTGGAGTTTTTTCCTCCTAGACACTATCTTAAAGAAGCAGAAGTCATACTATCTTTTCTAGCTACCATATCACATTGCTGAATCATTCCAAGTTTACAACCCACAAAAAATTATAGCGCTCTCCCCCCAAACTTCTATCAAGTTTGCCTCCCTTATCTTATACATACAGAAATTTATTTTTTGAACCCAAGTATAGGACTTACATTTTTAAAAAATTTTGACTTTCCCTTATTAGATGCTAAAAGGCTCAGAACAAAGAAATAATTAAAGTGCCATTCAGTGAAGGAGTGAGTTGGTAAGTTCAATTGATGAGATACCTCTCTCCTACAACAAGGATCTGGAGAATATAAGATCTCAGAAGATTCTTTTGGATAATCTCATCATTGTATACATACTTCAGTCCTTCAAGTACTTGAATTTGGGTAGGTGATCATTTCCCCATAAACACCAATTGTCTCCCTTCTGAAACTTAGTAAATAGTCTTTGTGGATAGCCGTGGCCAAAAAAATGATTATCACTTGGTGGCTGACCTTCTGGTGATGGGAATATGCTGTACCTTGGGATTTAAATTGGGTCTGGGCACAGTCAGCCCAAACTGTCAGACCAGTTGGTGTGTGCAGATACTCTCCATGGCCAAGTTATTAGCCATAGAAACAAGTTATCTGTATTTAGGCTGATTCAGCCACTGAAGTCAGTTAAACAAGCTCTACACCCATGTCACTTGTGTGCTCTGGCTCCACTCTCTGGCTAGGTCTAATACATTGCCCTTCAGGGTTTGGGGCATCTGAAGGATTTGTTGTCATTTCCTTTCTCTGCCATCAGCTTGAACCCCATATGTTCAGGTCCTATGACCAGTACCACAATTCTACTTAACTACTTAACATTGGGTAGCTTTTACAAATGCATACTTATTTCAAACAGCAAGAGCCAAATGCACAAACATTTTCCTGGGGGGCATAATTCTTCTTATGCAGAACAACTCAGTTCTTGCACAACATTAGTTCCCCCAAGTTCATGTCCAAAGGATACATCACTGCCAGATGAGTCTTTCCTCTGAGTTTGGTTTATTATTAAAATTTAACAAGCTCCTACTATGTGCCAGGTGAAGGGCAGCTAAGTGGTACAGTGGGCAGAACACCAGGCTTGGAGTCAGAAAGGCTAGAGTTCAAATCTGGCCTCAGACATTTAATAGTTGTGTGATCCTGGGCAAGTCACTTAACTCTAATTACCTCAATTTCCTCATCTGTAAAGTGAACTGGAAGGAAATGGCAAATCCCTCTAGTACTTTGCCAAGAATACCCCCCGGGGGGGGGGGGGCTCATGAAAAGTTGAACACAACTGAACAACAGCAACAGCATTTACTATGTACTGTGCCAAGCACTAGGGAGTCACAAAAATGCATCTTGTACCATGTACTGTTCCAAGCACTGGACATTCACAAAAATAGACTCCTGGGACATCAACTGAGATTTGAAGAAATCCAAGGAAGCTAAGAAGCTGGGTTCCCAAAGGTTACTCCCAAAGAATACTCTTTGATGCTCTGGGCATTGATGCTCTGATGGTTTTAAAATTTCAAACTATGGAACAATAGATGCCAAGGAATCCCCAGGACTTAGTAAATTCATTCCCTTTTCCAGTCGCTGATCTCCCCCCAAATCACTGAGACTAAGAGACAGTAGCTGAAGCTGATAGATCTTTGTGAATCACAAGCAATCAAAGGATTTTCCCCTTGATACATGTGTAGCTGACCAGAACTAGTTACACAATATGTATACCTAATCCACAGCCTATGTCTCCAAGGTATTTCTCTTATTATAGCATCACTATTCTCCCAGAAGTAGGTTGCTCAGTTTCTCCAGGTAGAAAGATTCTGTCTTAGGATTCTGAGGATGCACTGGAGCCCCATTACACCAGTTTGGCTGTATAGACCTGGTTTTCTTCCAAAGAACTCAAACTAGAATTGCACCTGATTTATTATACAGCAACACTGAGAGAGAGGCAAGCCAGGTGAAGCAAGAGGGAAGTATGATTGGTGGTTAATAAAGTATTTTCTCCTTGGCAATTCAAAGAGAAATGTAAAAAACGGAACAGAAGTCTGTACACAACATTTGTCATTCTGAATATGACCTTTGATATTGTTAATTGTCAGGGCTTGTGGAAAATTAGGGCAAAACTGGATGTTCAGAGAAGTATTTGCATGTCAGTTTCATGATTGCATGCTTGCAAGGGTTCTGAATAATGGATGATACTCTTGTGCTTTTCTAGTCATGGGAATGAAGCAGGGAACTATACTTGCTTTCATGCTTTTTAGCATGATGTTTTTGGTAATGTTGTTAAAAACCTACAGTAGGGATGGAAAGGGCATCAGAATAGCTGCCACGATGATGGGAAGTTATTCGACTTGAAACAGCCACAAGCCAAGACTGAAATGGAGAGAGAATCGATATGTGACTTTTTGTTCATAGGAAATCATGCTGTCAGTGCGGTCTCTCAGGCTGAAATAAAACTGAGTATGGTTCAGTTCCTTGCTGCTTGTGTTAATTCTGGCCTGCCAATCAACACCAAGAAACCAGAGGTTCTCCACCAGCCAATACCATTATATCCAGACCCGGAAACCATCAGTTATAACAAACGGAGAAATTTTGAATACTGTGGAAAAGTTCACTTACCTTGTATTATTTTCTAGGGATGTTCACTTAAATGATGAAGTTGATGTGCACACTGTCAGAAGTAATTCAGTATTTGTGAGGCTCTGAAGGAAAGTGTGGGACAAAAGAAGTGTTGGACTGCTTACGTAACTCAAGGCTGTTCATTGTTGAATGTCTGTGATACCTGGACAGTATACTAGTTCCACGCCAGGAAAGAGATTCATTTCCATCTGAATTGTCTTAGGATGATTCTGTTTTTTTTTTAATTTTTTAACATTTTCTTTTTTCTTTATTATTTATTGTTTTAAATTATTTTATTATATATTATATTAATTTATTTTTATTTTAACACATGTTCCTTTATGAATCACGTTGGGAGAGAAGAATCAGAACAAAAGGGAAAAACCATGGGAGAGAGAAAAAAAAACAACAAAAAGAAGTGAATATATCATGTATTAATTGACATTCAGTCACCTTAGTTCTTTTTCTGGATGAGATGGCATTTTTCTGTCCAAAGATTATTGAGATTGCTTTGAATCACTGAACCACTGAAAAGAACCAAATCTTTCATAGTGGATCATCATGCATTCTTGCTCTTATTGTGTATAATGTATTCTTGGTCCTGCTTGTTTCGCTCAGCATCAGTTCATGTAAATCTTTCCAGACCTTTCTAAAATCAGTTTGCTCATCATTTTTTAAAAATAGAACAATAACATTCCATCACCTTTGTATACCACAACTAGTTCAGTCATTCCCAGATTGATGAGCAATTACTCATTTTCCAATTCTTTGTTACCACAATAAGAGCTGCTACAAACATTTTTGCACATGTGGGTCCTTTTCCCTCCTTTTTGATTTCCTTGATCATAAGGAAATCCGGAAATGGAAATACAGATCCATAAATGGCACTTCTGGGTCAAAGGGTATGCACAGTTTTATAGTCCTTTGGGCATAGTTCCAAATTGCTCTCCAGACCGGTTGGAATATTTCACAACTCTACCAACAATACATTAGTGACCCACACCTCTTCCAACATTTATCATTATCTTTTCCTGTCATCTTAGCCAATCTGAGAGGTATGAGGTGGTATCCCAGAATTATTTTAACTTTCATTTCTCTAATCAATAGTCATTTAGAGCATTTTTTAAAATAACTATAGAGAGCTTTAATTTTGTCTTAGGGTGATTCTGAAGATCATCTGGCAAGATAAGATACAAGACAGATTCTTGAGATTATTTCTTGAACTGAACTTCTAAGGATTCAAACTATATTTCAAAGAGCACAACTCTGTTGGATTTGACATGTTGTTCAAATGCCAAAATTATACTTGCCTAAATACTGTTTTATGGAGAACTCACACAGGAGAAATGCTCACATGGAGACCAGAAGAAATGATACTTGGACACTTTCAAAGTCTTTCTGAAGAATTCTGGAATTCATTTTGTGACATGGGAGACACTGACACAGGACTGTCCAGCCTGGCATGCCTGTATCAAAAAAAGGTGTTGTATTCTAATTGCAGTAGATCAAAAGAAATGTGAGGTGCACATTTAGAGGCATTTCCACTTCAAATATTCACATGGACTGTTTGTGCCTGACTTGTGGTAGAGCTTTCTAAGTTTCTATTGATCTGATCAGCCATAGTTTGAAAACTTCACCCCAATATATTGATAACATTTGATTCTCTTCCAGAATGCACAACAGCCATGTAATCACAGTCATTGACAACTCTTTACGACCCTATTTGGGGTTTTATTGGCAAAGATACTGAAATAATTTGTGCCATTTTCTTCTCTAGCTCATTTTATAGATGATGAAACTGAGGCAAACAGGTATAGATGACTTGTCCAGGGTCCCACAGCATGTTCAGATTTGAGATCAGGTCTTCTTGACTTCATGCTCAGTGCTCTATCCAGTCATCTAGATACCTATACAAAATGATTACAGCAAATGAAGTTGAAAGAAAAATAAAAAGAAATTAAATGATCGTAATGACCATGCATAGCCTGGGAAAAAGTATGTGAAAAAGTGAAATTTCTTTTTTTCACTGGAGAAAAAGGGAACAATGGATATGAGTGGGGTATATACTTTCAAAAGCAGTCAATAGTACATTGGTTTTGTTGAGCTATTTTTTCTTTTTAATTTTAAAAAATTGTTACAAGGGAAATTTTACTTGATATGGGAGAGGTATATTCAGATATAGATGTGATATTAAAACAAAAATTTTCAATAAGAAAGGAAGAAAGGAAAGAAAGAAAGAAGGAAGGAAGGAAGGAAGGAAGAAAGGAAGGAAGAAAGGAAAAAAGGAAGAAAGGAAGGAAGGAAGGAAGGAAGGAAGGAAGGAAGGAAGGGAAGGAAGAGAAGAAGGAAAAAGAAAAAAGAAAGGAAAGAAGGAAGGAAGAAAGAAAAAGAAACAGAGAGAGAGAAGGGAGGAAGGACGGAAGGAAGGAAGATGAAAGTTACTGCATTCATTTTACAACTGGAGAAATCTAGGCACAAGGAAAGGAAGTGATTGATCTCAAATTACAGAGCATATCTAGGCTGATAGACAAGTTCCAAAGTGATTTTAGCCTAGACTCCTTCTGTAGGGAGGTGCACACCCACTTCCTCTAGGAAAGTCTTTTTAACCTTGAAAGAAGATATAGGAGTCACAGAGTCATGAAAAAACATAATTTTAGAATGTCAGAGCTAAAAGGGGTCTTATCCCAGCCCCCTGACATACAAAAGATGATTATGAAGATCAGAGAGAAGTGACTTGCCCAGAGCGATACAGTATCAACATGTCCCCATGTAATGAATCTTTCTTTAGTGACAAACTTCCACCGATGGGCAGCTAAGCCCTAAATCTTTGGAAACAGCAACTTCTTCCCCTCCTACCTCTGCTCTCCTCCATCACTGAGCAGCAGCCTCTGTGGTAACACAACCTGGCAGCTTCTGTTGCAGGTGCATCAGTCCCTACCTCCTAAACTGCAAGGTTACTAAAGACTCTCAAAAGGAAAGTTTTCATCACCAAATCATTGGTACCCTCAAATGGCTCAACATCCAAAACAGAGATAGTTTTATTAATGGAAATGATACTGAAGAATACACATTGCCATCTGCCTTGCTCTTATATACTAAGGACCACTAGAATTTACTATTCCAAACTCCTAGATGTGTTTTCTCCCCACTCCCCACTGCAATGTAAGTTCCTTGAGGACAGGGACTCTTACTTTTCTATTTGGATTCCTAGTGATTTGCACATATTATACTCAATTCAACTTGCTAGGTCCCAGGCTCTGTGCTAGGTTCTTAGGATGCAAAGATAAAAATTCAAGTTCCAGACTTCCACCTTTTAATAATAATACCAGTGATACCTGATTTTTATATCAAGCCTTATGATTCACAAAGTGTTTTACTGAGACTGTCTCCTTCGATCCTCAAAACAAGCTCTGATAAAGGCAATATAAAGATTAATATTCCCATTTTAAACAATGGGAGCTAAGGAGACTTGTCTGAGGTCACAAAACTGGTAAGCACTGGAGCCAAAACTCGAAACCCTCTCTTCTGGATCCTCAGTTCTGCACACACACACACACACACACACACACACACACACACGATTTCCAGCTATTGTATAGATGCAGCCTATATAGAGAAATCACATTTCTTTGTCTGGTGTCACACTAACAAATTGGGTATTGTGTTTATACACAGAGGTACAATGTGAAAAGGCTCTGGCCTTTTTCAAAACCACACCCAAACCATCCCAGAAAACTAAAAATTCAGTTTGTGAAGACTTTTTCCAGACCCCTAAGGCTAATCATCATTAATATCAGAGTAACATAAAGTCAAAGAGTTTTTGATAGAGATGACCTTAGGTGCCATTCAATGCAATGCCAATGAAACCAAAACTCAAAAAAAAAATTATCTTCACTTCATCCATAAAAAGATGGTGTTAGAATAGATTAGGACTTGGTAAAGTCCCTCCCTTTTAACAATGAACATTTTAATATTCCATTATTCTGACATTTTTGCTGCTCTCTTGTGTGTGGTAATTAAACATTGTTTTTAATTTCTTTTCCCCCTCCTAATTTGTCTGCTATTATAGTAACCCAGTTTTGAATCCCTGGCACAATTTTCCCAGTAAATTCAGATTTATCATATTGCATTTCTTTCAGTTAGTGCAATTAACTAGGCATCCACATTATATCAGATTCCTCATGACACCTGTTTCCCCTCCCCCCCCTCGTTTGTGAAATGGAAATAACAATGATCTGGATTCAGAAGATTGCATGTAAATTTGAGTTCTGATCTTACTAGTTATATAATTCAACCTTTCTGAGCCTCAGTTTCTTTATCTGTAAAGTAGAAATAATAATATTTTAATTCCTTGACTAAAGTTGGACTTTGCTTTTGCATTGTGATATAGAGATGACCCCCATTGTCAAAGGCTTCGCCAGTAGCGCATAAGTCCTGGCAGATCCTACCAAATTGGAAAGACTTTGAATACAGGTTGGACAACAGACTGTATTTCTGTCACCCAAGAACCAGGCCAATTTAGAACAGCCCATACCCAGAAGGCTGAATGCTAAGTGATCTGGATTTTGTTTTGGGGGAAGTTTTGGTCACAGCAACTCAAGAAACCATCTACCATATCTTGGAGTACAAAGAGAGTAGCTACTCTTATCAAATCAAGAAACTTTTGAAGTATGAAAACAATAATTGTTCTATTTATCTCACATTTTTTGTTGCTAGGCAAGTATTGAGTAAGTTTTAAAGTACTAGAAATATGAATTCTTATTAATATTATCCCCTCCACTACACATACCCTATTAACTTTTTATTTCCACTAAAAATACTTTTATTTCCATCATAAGCAAATCCCAAATTCTAATTAATGTCACCATTTGGTAGGTAAATTTTAGCAATATCCTGGAAGATCTAGATAAAAATAAATCTCATGAGGAACAAACATAGAAAGTTTATTGTTTATTTATGAGATATATGTAGTGTCAATATTGATAAAGTTATGACACAAGTTCCCATAAGCCAATACAGGGGCATTTGTCTCAAAATCATGATATATCATTAGAAGGATCACTGTCTTCAGTCTTCAATTATCAAGAAATTTCTGGATAATGTTAATGTTATTTGACTAATATTTACATTTTTCTAATCTGGAATGTAGTCATAATATACAGATTGTTCCAAAAGTCTTAGTGCAACTTTTAACTTTTATAGTCACACTAATGAATTGTTTTTCCTATATCTTCCAGACACATGTCATCTGTGCTTTTTCATTTTTGTCCCATGTCTTCTTTTTAGATTACAAATTTCTTGTATCTTTTATTTCCTTTGAATCTCCCTGCAATGGCCTCTGTACCATTCTGCACATAGTAGAATTAATTTTGCTATGCTTTTTTCATATTTCCTGTGGCTCTGTTTGTAGTCACTGGGACAATTTTCTTAGCCTGGGCTTGAATGGAGCTGCTCTAGGTAGATAACTTTGTTCTTGAAGCAGTCATGGCCAAAAGACATGTAAGAGATTATGGCTCACTTTGAAGTGTCCTAAACTAATGTGAATGGCAATTTTTGTCTTTGCCACAGGGAGGGATTAGGAATGTTAATATACCTAAAATGATAGGTTATCCAAAAATTGTATAACAACAGATTATTAGAGTGAGAGCAGTCCTAAGAGGTCACTAAAACAATTATTTTAAAATCATTTTGGTTTGAGAGATGACAGCACATGTATGCTTATATTACTAATTGGCTTTGAAAGGTATATGCTTACAGTTGGAAATTGGTAAGCCCGAGAATTTGTAATAATACAAAAGGGAAAACCTAGAGTATGAAAGGTAGAAGGACTTTCAAAAGTCCAATGTCCTGATTTCACAAGTCCAGAAATGACTCAATTTGTTGACTATCATGTAGAAAATTTACTGACAGAGTTGAATCTAACTCAGAGAATGGTGTCAAATTCATCAGATTAAAATGTAATTAGGAAGTATTTAATGAAATAAGTAAAAATATAGTACAACATTGGTAATATTATTTCATGCAGCAGATATTTTCTGTTTGAATTAAACACTACTTTCTGGGTTAAACATACCTATTTATGTCAACAATTCATCTTATCAGAGTAGTACAATCATTCAATTTAACCATTTTAAAGAAAAATATACCAAAAATCATGAATCCTAGCCTTTTACCTAATGGGGGTTTTGGAGGTTATGTAGTCTAATCTTCTTATTTTACAGAGGAAGAATCTGAAGCCTTCAGAAATTGTGACTTTACTAAGTTCTTCTGGAAAGCCCAGCTCCCACCTATCTTTCCAAAACATCAGTCCCCTTCCTTCACTCTGCAATCCAATCAGACTGTCCTCCTCTCTGTTCACCCACAACACTTTAAATCTTTTGCTTCCCTGAATCTTTTCATTGGCCATTTTCCACAGATGGAATGCATTCACTTATCTTTCGGTGGGACAGTGGTTAATAATACTAAACCTAGAGTCAGGAAGACCGGAGTTCAAATCCCACCTCAAATACAACAAAGCTGTTTCTTCTTCTTATAGTTAGAAATTGGTAAGTCTAAGAATTTATAATAATACAAAAGGGAAAATCTAGAGTTTGTTCCAGTAAATTGTATGTCTCCTCTGTTCCACTAAAAATAAAGAGAGAGTGGAAAGGAGAAGGAAGAGGAGGAGGAGGAAATGGAGGAGAAGAATTCATTATTTAGCAATAATTGTTGGAAAAACTGAAAAATAATGTGGCAGAAATCAATCATAGTTCTTCCTTTTTTATCTTTCTTCTATTCATTGTTGTCGTTATGTGATGAAAGACTTATCTTTTTTTAAGATGCAACTCAGATACCAGCTTTTTTATGAACTCTTTCATAAAGAATATTTCCCCTCATATTCTAGGGACTTATATCCCCTGCCTTCCCAAACGCAAAAGAATACTACTTTGCATATATTTATGGTGTATATATTTTATACGCATTTATCTACTCCATTAGAATGTAAGTTCCTTGTGAGCAGTGATGTTTCATTCACTATTAATTGTATTCTTAATATCTAGCACAAAAAATACTTAGTAAATACTTGATTGATTATTAATAGTAAAAACGTTTATTTAAGTCCAGATTTTCTAAACTAGCCTCATCTTCCATAAGCAAGTCAGATTATTCATCTACCAACTCAATTCAGCAAAATATTGTTCTTTGAAATTTATGTGCATATCATCATACTTTTGTGAAGAAAAATATGGAATACAGGAAACCTTCTGTCATGTTCATATTGTATCAGCAGAGGGAGTTATCTACCCACTTGTTCATGAAGCTGCCTTCACATTGCAGCAAATTTCACTTCCCCAAACCACTTCATTGAGCACCAGCTTATTCCCCACAGTTGTGTTAGGTCACTCCTGGAGTGCCATTATCTGCCTACAATGTGGCAGCTACTTAGGAGACCCTAAAGGTACTTTGTCAGAATTCAGAAACCAATAGATCTGTCCTCATGGCCCAAGAGTCTCAGGTACCTCTGGGGGATCTAATCACTGCCAAGTGGGTCCTAGCTTGGTTTCAACATCCTGGTCCGTATCACCTTCTGCCCCTTGGCCCAGAACTTTATGGAGTCCTATGAACCTCCCAAAGGGCAAGCAAACTGGATGTTTTGTTCTACATCTCTGGAAAAATCATAAAGGAGACAAAAATTATCAAGGAGTTGGCTCCAGTAGACTAGACCCAGGACTCGTGAGATACACCAGCAGTCACAGACATCACCACACAACATACTTATGGCCCCAACCATAAAATCACCCGGGTTTCCTTCTCATGCTTGACACAGGACAGGCTTGTTCAGTTAGAGCCTTTCCAACAGGATACCTGGGCAGCGTCAGCTGTAGATCTGTTTTCCTGTGCGGTGTGCTGGGTGTGCTGAGTGTATGTAAGATGCTGATAATGGGAACAATGCTGCAGAGGAAAAGGCATTAGAGGAAGGAGACCATTCCCCCTGGATTGGGGACTCTCCCTTGAGCTGGTACAGAAGCAAATAGCATTCGCTAAATCTATGGATAGACAAATAAGAGGGGCAAAAGGGAAGGTCCAGAGGTCACTGGCCCATTTTGGAAGAACGGAGGTTCCAAGTTCACACATGTACTTCTATTTACTATAGAAGGGCCTAGAAGTAGAGCTGCCTAAGAATAAACTCAGTGTCGTGCTAACTTGTAGGGAGTTATTGTGCTAACTTGTAGGGAGTGTGTGTGTATATGTGTGTTTCAAGGATCCTGTTTCATCTTGGTGAACTTGAATAATGTTTTTAAATAACGGAAGGAAATGATAATTTCTAATTAGAGATTAGTGAAAATAAGTGTTATGGTTTTTCCCATTCAAATTCATAGAAATCTGTGAAAATGTCCATTGACCTCTTGCAGGTCTATGGACCTCAAGGTAAGAACCTCTGCTTTAAGTTATACAGAGGAACAAACAAACAAAGGCTTCATGGGATTATGGGATTTAGAATTAGAAATCTTATTACACTGATTTCAATGAGATAAAACATTTATTAAGTATTAATTATGTGCTAGGTATCATGATAGGTACAAAATAAAAGACAAAAACCAAACAGTCCTTACCTCCAAGGAGCTGTCTAAGGTGCCTTTCTCATTCTACAAATCATGAGCCCCCACTGCCAAGATTATTAGTTGAGAATCTATTTAGTCAACTGAACTTAAGTAATGTTTTATAAATGTAATGTTTTTATAAAAAAAATTTATGATGGTGACATAAGAACACTTCATAAAATATCCTATAAGAGTCTATGATGCAATTTCTTACCAATTTATACAAAATGCAGGGGAAAGATAGACTCAGACTTTGTGTGCACAGTTCCTGGCTGCTAGAAGTCTTTCTTCTGTATGGGTAGCTTAAGAAATTCCTTGGGGGCAAGGTGTAGTTTCTTTGAAGAATTATGTGTGAAATCTTGAATCTAGAACTCCAATTTGATAGTGGCAACTTCAAAATCCTTCAGACTCTTTGAAGCTTTCAAAGTCTTCTTTTAGCCAAAAGTAAGAGCAGGGGAAAGCAAGACCTAGGGTTGGCCAAAGCATAGGTCTGTCCTTCTCCCAAGTCATCAAGGTTTCCTAAGGTTTTTTTTTTTTGTTTTTTTTTTTTAAACTAAAATGACTCATTGGCTCCTACCTCTGGAGTAATTTTGGTTTTGACATGCTTGATAATTTATGGATGGACCCTTTTGTTGTTGTTTTTCAGTCATTTCAGTAGTGTCTGATTCTTCATGACCTCACTTGTTTCTTTGTTTCTTGGCAAAGATACTAGTGTGGTTTGCCGTTACTTCTCCAGTTTATTTTACAGATAGGGAAATTGAGGTAAACTGGGTTAACTTGCCTAAGATCACACTGCTGGTAAATTGAATGATGATATATTTAAACACAGGTCTTTCTGATTCCAATCCCAGTACTCTATCCACTTCATCGTCTTGCTATCCTATGGATAGCTCCAGAGCATGACTAAGTTTTTGTTTTTTAGCCTATCTGAACATGTGCAGCATCACTCCAGTTCTAAGGATGTTTCACATTTAGTCTAAAAACTACAATTGGTTGATTGATTGAAACTAGTCTGTGACTGAGATTGTTTTTGTCTGGTCAAGATACCAAGATATATTATCATTTACTTCCCCACTTAGTGGAGGAGAGAAGATTTTTGGAAAGGAGACACAGTAACTGAGATATTCATTGATAATATCAACAAAACTTTGATAGGATGGAATAAAGTTTGAGGGAGGAGAGGTGGTTGCAAAGTGATTCCTCTAAAAGTGGCATTAAGTAGCAAGGAGTATTTTAGTGTCTCCCCTTGATCTTTTGTGTCAAGTGGTAGGAGAGGAGAAACCAGCCTTGGAGAAGGTGTCTAAAGTCATGGCATTTCCTAGAGACAGTTAATCTGCATGCTGATTTTCAAGCTAAACCTTTGCTGATCATTGTCCATATCATACCAATAGGGGTTTGAGCACAGAATGTCTTCTATCTCCAAATGTAAAAACACTTGAGAGAGTGACATAATGGCCATAGTACCGGCGGCATAGGTGGGTGGGTGGGTGACAGCTGGACCATTCAAGATAGAATGGAGAGGTTATCCTAGGTTGGCCTGCAAAAAGTACAACTGAGTAAGAAAAAAGAATAACACCCAACCTACATGGATATCTTTACTATTGAGAGTGAAAAATCTCCAAGAGACAGAGTTTCTGGGTAAACTATAATATATTTTATTTACAACAGCTAGAAAGTTGTCAATAAAATGAGCTCTTTTGTTCTTCTGGGTGAGCAAAAAGAGTTTAACCTGTGGAAATTTCAGTACTTATAAAGCCTTTAGAAAAGAGGGTGCACCTGAGGTTGGAAATCAACTCTGATTGTTTATCAAGTAATAAGAGAAGGAACATTATAATGAGAACTGGGCTTATTTTAATGAGGGTTTGGGGGATGTGACTGATCACTCAGATGTGGTCAAAGAGACTTATCCATCCCATCCCATCTAGGGTAGTTTAGACAAAAGGAGGAATCTATTTCTATCAAGACCTGTCAGATTAAAACATAATAATCTGGAATCCACCAATTCATTTAAATTAAAATTTCCTTACTTTTTGTTCAGATCTAAATTTTCCCAGTTGGGTACTTCTCACCCAATATTTCACCTCATTATCAGTCCTGATCTTCAAAGGCTATCTGAATAGCCAGCACAGGTTGATTTCTAAATGAGGAAAAGAAAGAGGGAAAATCTTAGCCCTAATAAAATAATTACTTAGTAATTTAGGAGGAAAAAAATAAACATTTCTCTCATCATCTGGAAAACAGTTCCACATTTATGATAATTCTTAGTGTTCTATGGAAGGAAGCAGAGGGAGGAATCAAGTATATCTGAGATTCTAAGCCTGGGTGACTATAAAGACAGTGATACCTAAATCAGACCCTCCCAAAAAAGGAAATTAAAAGAAGAGGCTTATAATGATTTAGGGTTGGACTTAGAACCAGAAAAATCTTCATTTTAATCTTGCCTTAGAAATCTGCTAGCTGTATGACCCTGGTTAGGTAACCTACCTCTGCCTTGCTCAATTTCTTCATCTGTAAAATAGGAATAACAAAATAATCTACTTCTCAGGATTATTGTGAGATAACATAAGTAAGTCAATTTGTAAGCCTTAAATTGTTATATTAATAGATGCTATTGAGGGGAATTTTGAACAAGTTGATTCTGAAGTGCTAGCAGGAATTCCAGGAGATGTCTAGCAGGTAGCTGAATATGTGGTCCTGGGAATCATGGGAGAGATTGGGTAAAATGTCAAAATTAAGGAGTCATTATTATAGAAGTAACACTTGAACTCATGGAAGCAGGTAAGATCACTAAGGGAATGAGTGTAGAAAAAGAGAAGAACTCCCAGGAAAGAGTTTTGAGAGACCCCTATTCTTAGTGGGAAGAAAGGCAATGAGCTTATGAAAGGAACAATTAGACAGAGAATAATAGTAAGCAAGCCAAAGTAAGACTGCTTCTCTAGGAAAAAAGGATAATAAAAATAATAACAGATATTTATGTAGCCCTTATGAAGATTGCAAAGCATTACATACATTGAATCATCTGATCCTCACAACAACCTGTAGGTATTAGAAGTGTCATTACCCCCATTTTATAGATGAGAATATCAAGACTCAGCTAAGTGACTTTACCCAGTGTCACACAACCAATAGGTGTCAGGGATGAAAGGTGAATTTAGGTCTTCTTAATTCAAAGCCAAATACTCTATCTACTATTCCAAGCCTCCAATGCTGCAAAAATGGCAAGGAGAATCAGGACTGAGAAAAGACTATTAGATTTAGAAATGAAAAGGTCATCTTGACCTTTTAATTAGAGGTCACTTAGGAGAGAGTCAGATGAATTGAGAATTGAATGGATGATGATAAAGTGTAGAAGGTGAGTGTAAATCAGTTCCTATTTTAGGAGAATAGTAGTAAAGGGGAAAAAAACACCATGGGACAGCAACTTAATTAACAAATATTTATTAGGTATTTACTATGTGCCAGATGGTGAGTTAGATGCTTTACTAATATTACTTTGTTTGAATCTTCCAATAATTGTGGAAGATAGATAATGCTGTCATTATTCTTATTTACAGGTTAAGTGACTTGCCTAAAATCAAACAACTTGTAAAATAAATGAGGCAGAGTTCCAATGGTCTTGTGATATAAAGAGAGAAGACTGTGGGGACTGAGTATGGATCACAACATAGTATTTTCACTTTTTTTGTTATTGTTTGCTTGCATCTTGTTTTGTTTCTCATTTTTTCCCATTTTGATCTGATTTTCCTTGTGCAACATGATAATTGTGGAAATATATATATCTATAAGAATTGCATGTGTTTAACATATATTGAATTGCTTATTGTCTAGGGGAGGGAAGAGAGAGAAAAAATTAGAACACAAGGTTTTGCAAGGGTGAATATTAAAAACTATGCATGTGTTTTGAAAATAAAAAGCTTTATAAAAATAATAGAAACAACAATATTAAACACTTTAAAAAGCAAACAAAAAAGTTATATGAAAAAAAAATGTCTGAGGCAGATTTGAACTCAGGTCTTCCTGGCTTCATGTCCGGTACTTTATAAAATCTGCCACCTCGAGGCCCAAGATTGAGGTATGAAGAATACCAACTTGTCAAAGATAACCCTAAGGTTACAACATGGAAAACAATATAAATGGTGGTGCTATGGAAGAAAAAATAAAATAACTAAAATCATGAAAAAAAAAAAAAGAAAAAATATTGGATTCTTGAAAAAGGTCTTGATAAAATCCCCAACTCTGACATTTCTTCTCTCTAGGACCTTGAGTAAGTTCATCCTTGACTCAGAAGTCAAAGCAACCCTTTAAAGAACAAGTATGATCACATCACATAATTTCATTCAACAAACTTTCTATTCTTCCAAGATCAAATGTAAAACCCTGTATTTGGCATTCAAAGCCATTCATAATCTAGACTTTTCCTATCTTTCAGTCTTATAGTAGCTTACTTGGGAGAGCTAGGTGGGACCAGTAGATAGAGCATTGGATTTAGAATCAGGACAATTCATCTCCATGAGTTCAAATCCAGCCTCAGTCACTTACTAGCTGTGTGACTGTGGACAAGTCATTTCACCAGTTTGACTCAGTTTCCTCATCTGTAAACATGAAATGGGGAAGGAAATAGCAAACCACAGCAGTATCTTTGGCAAGAAAATCCCAAATAGGGTCACAAGAAGTTGGACACAATTCAACAACAGTTACTTTATTTTCCTCCAAGTACTCTGTGATTCAGTAGTACCCCATGTCATAATTTTAGGCATTTTCACTGCTTGTTCCCCATGCCTGAAATTCTCCCTCTTCATCTGTTCCTTTTAGATTCCCTAGCTTCAAGTTTCAACTAAAGTTCTACCTTTTGGAAGAAGTTGTTTATGCATAGTTATTTACTTGCTATCTTTTCCATTAGACTCAGGGCTCTTTGAGGGCAGGTATGGAGTCTTTTTTTAAAATTATTTCATCTTTTGTTGTTATTGTTGTTAATCTCTCTTTGTATCCTCAGTGATTAGCATAATGCCTTAGCACATAGTAAACACTAAATAATGTTCACTAATATGATGAAGTAAAATGAAGGAAGTGCTAAGAACTCTTTAAGTAACAGACTTTCTACAGTTTCACTCACAGCAAGCACTCGAGAAAATTTTGTTGGATTGACCTGTATGGGTGATTTTAGGAAAAATTCTCTTACCTCATTTACATAAACCAGAATTTGTGTTCTTTGAGAGCACAGTTTAGATTATAGCTGGGATTATACCTAGGATATACTGTGGAGCATGATTTTGAACCTCCCTTAGGAAAGCCAAAAGGTTAATTTTATAAGTGTGTCTCTATGACCTTGAAAAATGAAGTTCATTCAGGGAATCAACATTTTGTAGCAAAAGGAATAACACATTATAGGTAGGAGACCTGGGTTTTAGTTTTACCTCTCTACCACTCACAAACAGTATAATCTTGGGCAAGTCATCTATATTATTTAGATCTAAGTGATCCTATCTGTAAACCGGAGATGATAATATTTTCACTTACACTCCTAAAGACAGGGAACTAGACCTATAATGTCATAGAATGAACATTGAACTTAAAAGTCAGAAGTATGGGTTCAAATTTCTGCTCTTCTTTACTAATTATGGGAATGTGAAAAAGTCACTTAGCTTCTCTGAACCTCAGTTTCCACATCTGTTAAAAGAATTGATTGGACTAAATGATCTCCAATATCTCTTGTAGCTTTAGGTCTATGATTTTATGACTAAATAATTAGCTGGTCATTCTAAAGTGATGCTTTATAAACTGATGGGATTTGGAGAAATCTTGGAAATAAGAGACTCTACTTTATAGAGAATGAAAATGATGACAGACAGGCTAATTGACTTGGCTAGCATTACACAGTTTGATCATGGCAGAACTAGACTTCTATTTAAACATTCTTTCAATTCAGCAACCAGCACTTATTGAGTATCTGTTGAGTTTGGAATACGAAGAAAGGAAGAAAAAACAGTCCAAATTCTAAAGGAGCTCACAGTATCATAGGGGAGAAAACACACAAACAGCTATATATTAGCTATGTATTTTAGTGAAGTTAGCAGAACCAGATCATTATACACTAACAGCAAGATTATGTGATAATCAACTATGATAGATTTAGCTCTTCTTAACTATGGGGGTGATCCAAGACAATTCTAATAGAGTTAGGATGGAAAATGCCATCTGCTTTCAGAGAGAGAGCTATGGAGACTGAATGCATACCAAATCATACTATTTTCACTTTTTGGTTGGTTGTTTGTTCATTTGCTTTTCCTTTATTGAGTTTTTTTCCCCTTTAATCTGATTTTACTTTCACAACTTGACAAATATGGAAGTGTTTAAAATGATTGTCCATGCTGTCTTGGGGAGAGAAGAGACAAGAAAGGGAAGGAGAAAAATTTAGAATTCAAAATCTTACAAAAATGAATGTTGAAAATTATCTTTACATGTAATTAGAAAAAGATGCTATTGAAGAAAAAAGAAGTATCTATGTATTAACACAAATCAGAGATGATCAACAAAAAGTACTAGCATTAATTTGCCTCTTGTTGTTTAGTCATTTTTCATATGTATCTGACTCTTTGTGACTCCTTTTGGGAGTTTTTTTGGGAGTTGTTTGCCATTTTCTCTTCCAGCTTATTTTGCAGATGAGAAAACTAAGGCAAATAAGGTTAAATGACTTTCCTAGAGTCACACAATTATCTGAGGCTAGATTTGAATTCAGATTTTTCTAAATCTAAGCCTGGGACTTTTATCCACTGGGCCACTTAGTTAAAGAGGACTGGAATAAGCTTCTTGTTAAAGGGAAGATTTTTAGGTCAACCTTGATAGAAGCCAGGAAGGTCAAGAAACTGAGATATGGAAGGAGAGAATTCTAGACTTGAGGGATACTTTATTGACCATCAGCCATCCTATCATGATTTTTGTTAACACTAGTTGTTACTATAATCAATTTGACCATGTAACATTTAAAACTTGAAATATATTGATGGAACTAGTTTTTCCTAGTCTAGAACAAAGGATGTGAAGTATTATGTATCTTGGAAAGAAAGAGAAAATAAAGGGGGAAAATTAGTCTACAGAGGACCAAATGTCTAACTGCTTGAACTGATCATCTATGCTTGTGTAATACATGTATACCAGATGTTGAATTTAAAGTATGCTTTGGGAAAAACTATTCCAGTTCAGATAATTTCAAGTTTATTTTCAACATCAAGACAATTTAACTTTTGCTGTCCTGTACCTGTAAAACTGAACCCTTAGATTTCTTTTTACCCCAAGGTAATTCCCAAGACAGCCTCACTTTGCCATTCTGCCGTGTTTCTAGTAATTTTCTCCCCCACCCAATCAAGAGCCCATCACCCACATCCCTTATTATGAACTGTTCTGTCAGCACTTGGCATGCACTCAACAGAGGTGACACCAATTATTTGTGTCAAGGCTCCTCTGGAAGACGGAGATGTATGAAATCTGGCTCAAGGGCAATCCATCAAGGCCCGATAAGGTGCCGAGGGCCTGTCACTGCAACAGGGTATTGAGGGAAGCCAGAATCTCCTAGGACAGATGGCTGATGAAGAGTACTCTATCATAGGAATCGATGCATCTGCTGAGACTGAAGGAATGTATACAACTCAGCCTCTGAGGTGCTACAGAAATGTGAGTTATTATTATTAAAGTTATCATTATGTTAATGTCAATTACGCCATTTTCAGGGATCTGCTTGAAACTAAAAGGCCACTGTTTTTAGTTGAATTAAAAAGACTCACCCTTTCCATTTTTGGTGGAGAGAAGGGATTCCTTCTTGTTTCCCCTACAACTTTGAGATCATTAGAAAGTGAGAACAGAAAGAAAGGAGAAAAGTTTCTGAAGGGTAGTGTTATGGAGGATTTGGGAGTTAATAATCAAATCCCAGAGAAAAGTGGAGTGCATGATGCTGCTTCCAGAATCCTGGTCAGAACTATGGAGGAGGATCCTACTAAAGAGAAAAGTGAAAAAAATTAGGATGGGGCAGGGGTGGGGGATTTGACCACTGGGATTTGGAGATCCTAGGGAGTGACATGAATCTTAATGAGTAAATGAAAACATTTCTCCTCTGTCTGCAGTATCATATTATATATATATATATATATATATATATATATATATATATATATATAATATTATATACGTATATATAATATATATATATATAAATGATATAAATGAACCCTAAGTTCATTGAGTGGACCCAAATTCATTAAAATTTAGATTAAAGTACAGTTTCAGAACTTTGATTAAGGAAGGAGGGAAGCATATTTCAAGCACAGAGAATGTTATAAAGTTAGGCCAAACCACATACAAACCAATAAGAATTTGGGTCCAATGATGCTCTGGGAATTGGAGGCTCCAAGCAGGAAGCACTAGAGGGAGGGGTGCAGCAGAGATAAATGATTCCTGGCCACAAGAGCCTTTATTTTGATTTAATCACAGATGTGACAAATGCTCTAAAGAGAATCTCATTCTGACCCTATTTCTAAAGTCTGGGGAATAATACTGATGAAGTAATTCTTGATGGCTATGCCATAAAGAAATGACTAAAAGCCCCAATGAGATTCAAGACATAAAGGTATCATATATATCAGCTTCTTCATAACATCACTTTTTGTAGAAATAAAGCAGTAGAATGTATCTGTGGATTAAAGAAGGGTTAAATAAATTCTTGTGCATGAATGTCATAGAATATTATTTACTGTGCCGCAAATGACCCAAGAATTCTGATATAGTTGGCAATTCTTGTATGAATTGATAGAGTTAGATAACCAGAAACAAGATAACAATCTAGGCAGTGGCTACCAAAATATAAACAGAGAATATAAGGTTAACAACATGAAAATAAATAAAACAATGTATTATAATGATCAGATTTGGCCCAGGAAGAGAGCTGAGAGAATACATTCCCTTCCCTTCATTGCAAAGGTGATAAACTATGAAAGTATCAATGATGGAATTAATACATAGACACGAAGTGTATCATATGTAGTTAGTTACAGTTAACGTTTTGGTTAGTTTCCTTCTTTGTTTTAGGCAGTGACTTACTGTTAGGAAAAAGGGAGAGATATATTTAGAAATTAATATGATATAAAGACAAAAGGATAAAATGAGATACCTTCTAAATAAATAGCTAAAAGTCAGATAAGAACACATGTAGACCTATGAATAATATTTAGGTGTGGAAGAGAATTTATAGGACAGTAATATCAGCAATAACAATTTTAAAAATTATTCATAATCCAAATAAAACAAGTTTTATAAGATCAGTTAAATCTAACAGATTCACCTTTTCTCTGTCTCATCTCAAGTTTCTCTGTGAATCTCTCTCCTCTTCAATGTCTTCTTCAGTCTTTAGTTCATTCTCTTGTGTTTCTCACCCTTTTTTTCTTCTCATCTACCTGTCACTTAATCATTTTAATTATGCAAGCTTTCTTTCTCTGTTTTTCTCTGCCTCTGTCTCTCTCTCTCTCTCTCTCTCTCTCTCTCTCTCTCTCTTTCTCTTTCTCTCTCTCTGCCCACATCAATTTGTATATACATATAGATATGTGTGTGTAATATATAAATATATATATTATATATAATATAACCAGAGTTATATATGTCTCTATATCTTTGTATCTACCTATCTACCTATGACGTTGTTCATGTAGAAAATTTCTAGTAAGAAAACTATAGATTTACAACTATTTTACAAATTATAGTCTTACAGAGTCAGGGTCACATAACCATAATATATATCAGAGGCAGAAGTTGAATAGAGATTTCCTGATCCTGAGACTAGCTCTTTATCTTCAACATTATGTCATTATAAATATTCATGTGTTAGTTTAACATGTTAAAGAATATTACTTTTATTTTAAAAATTCATATCCTTAATTTCTCGAGCAGATGGTTTGAATACTTTATTTTTCTTTAAAAAAAATCCTTAATTCATTTGCTTCAAAAATTGTGGGCTCCAATTCATTATTTCTTTAATGCAGTCTCTTAATAGAAAAATTTCCCTCATTGTCTAAACACCCAAAACATCTTCCCTTTAAATGGCAGTCTTTGTTAAGGGTCTTGTTCAAACTTCCAGAGAAATGATTTTATCCAGTAGACTCTATTTGAGTCCAAACTCAGTTGTAGGAAGAGCTAGCTTTAGACCTTGCTTTGTTGATATTTCCTATGCATTGGCATGAGAGTTCAATGTTCCTGGTCTGATAGATTTCCCAGGCAAGAGCTTAGGAGTCATTTTAGCATCTCCTCCTTTACAAATCCCTCAACTTCTGTCCCATGGAGAAGATGTGAATGAAGACCAAAGAGTTGCTGATACCAAAGCCTACAAGATCACGTCATTGGCAGAAATCATCCTGCCTGGAAAGCAGGTCACTAAAGGCAAGTTTGTGGTATTCAGGAGAGTTGAGCAACATAACAGAGTTCCATAGGCCTGAAATAAATTGGATGGGAACTAAAGAAAATGTAGAAAGGCCAAACTCAAGATCAAAGTTTTAAAGTTTGTCAAAGCCATCCTGACTTTGTCTAAGGCTGGAGAAACCCTTAACGATCAGAAGCAGAAACACAGAATTTGAGAGGAATTTCAGATTCGGGAGAATCTCCAAAGCCCTTAATCTAAATCCAAATCTAAATGTTCTCTATACTATACTCAATGTTTGCTGTAGACCTCTAGTGATGGGGAAAATGATACTAGAAGGGCTAATTCAATTCAATTCAATGAACATTTATTCTCTATTAGCAAGTCCCCCTGGGGCTTCATTTAGGGAACAGACTCAAGCTAGTTATGCTTCATCTCCCTCCCTGCTCTGCTTCTGACTCCCTGGAGTTTATTGCCATGCCCTTATATTAGTACTCCCCCACCCCTCCCTTGGGCTCTCTTTTTTGTGTAGTCTTCCCTGCTAGACTGTAAGCTCTTTGAGGGCAGGGCTGTCTTCTAGCTTTTATTTGCATCCCCAGAACTTAGAACAGTGCCTAGAGCATCATAAGTACTTAATGAATGCTTGTTGATTGACTTTATTAAGTGCATATTATGTGTCAGCCATTGTACTAGACACATACAAAGACAAGAAGCTTATATTCTAATTGGGGGAAGCAACATATATGTAGATAAGTAAATGAAAAACATACATCCTGAACACAAAGTATTATTATTACATTGTTAACAAGTAGGACAATTTGGAAATGTCTCATGTAGGAAGGAGTTGGTACATGAGATGGGTAAATAAAAGCAGGGATTCCAACAGGCAGAATTGAGGAAGAAGACCATTCCAGAGTAGGGACAGTATCTATACAAAGAAAATGGTAGATGAAATGTGATATAGGAAGAACAGCAGATAAGGCAGCTTGCCTGGGATGCAGAATGAAGTGAGGAAAGATATTTTGAAATAAATCTGAAAAGACATGTTGGAGGCAGATTGTGAAGGGCCAGAGAAGTATTATTATAATAATGTCCAGACAATAAAACCTGCATTCTTCTCAAGGAGAGGAGTGAGGAAAGAGCAGGGAGGGTGGGGAGGATAGAAATGGAAACCAAAAGGATGATGGGATAAATGACTGTGAGAGGCATAGGACTATAGGCAGGAATTTGGGCATACAGGCTTTCAAGACATAATTATGGAACATGTAATAATAATGTTAGCTGGAGGTTACATAATGAGTTAAGATTTACAAAGCGATTTCCATGCATTACAATAGTAAGTAATCTCCTTAAATCTAAAACCAGGTTTTCATCTGTCTCTGAAACTTTCACATTTAACACTGTTCCCTGCACATGCAAAGTAGATTGAAATTACTTTATTTGATCCTCACAACAGTCCTATCAGGTAGAGATTACCAGTGTCATTATCTTCATTTACAGATGAAGCATGTAGTTGGTACAGGGAATAGAGCAAAAAGGAAAACCTGAGACCAAGTTTAGCTTCAGATATTTACTAGCTGTGTAACTCTGCATATGTTACTGCACCTCTGTCTCCCCCGGTTTCCTCATCTGTATAGGATGATACAGATAAAATAGAGATAATAAAAGAATCTATTTCACAGGTTTGCTGTAAAAATAAAATAAGATATAATGTTTGTAAAGTGCTTTGCAAAATCTTAAAGGGTCATATAAATGCTAGATACTATGGGGAAACCAAGATTCAAAGATCAGTAGTCTTTTCCCTGATTATTAGAGTTGTTTTAAGAAGCAATAGAGTATAATATTTGATATTTATGTAGGATTTAAAGATTTATATAAAATGCTTTACATGTACTATCTCATTTGATTTTCACAACAACCCATTTAGGCTGCTAGATGGCACAATGGGAAAGAGTTCTTGACAGAGTCAGGAAGATACAAGTTCAAATTCTGCCTCATACTCTTACTAGAAGGGTGACCATGGGAAAATTATTTAACCTCTGTGTACCTCATTGTCCTCATTTATAAAATGGGGATAATGGTAGCATTTATTTCACAGATTTGTTGCATGGCTCAAATAAAATTTTACATGTACAATGCTTTTCAAATCCTATGGTGTTATGTAAATGCTAGGTAGGTAGTAATATTATCCCAAATTTACAGAATAGAAAACTGAGACTCAGAAAGATTACAATCTTCTTAGAATCCCTATGGATGGTAAGAATCTGAGGCCTTGTTAAAACTCCAAGTCCAGTATTCTACTTACCATGTCTTAACTGAGACTCAGGGAAATTTAATGATTTGCCCATGATAAGTCAACCATGATGTGACAGAGATGTGATTTCAGGAGCCGAAAAGTATTCCTATCCAAGCATATTTTCTGAAAGTACCCATGATCCTTCCTTAACAATGCTCTAGTTAATAGAGATTCATGGGTTTACTAAGTTTTATCCTGTAAAGGACAAGTAGGATATCAAAGCAGCAAGTCATTCCAATGACAGGGGTGGAGGGTAGAGAAGAGAATAAGCTTTGTTATACCTATGATGTACCAGGCATTGTTCAAAATGCTCAACAAATATGATTTCATCTGATCATGTTAATCCAATGTTAGCACACATTATTTCAATCTGATATTATCTTCACACTGCTCTTCTGCTCTGAGAGGGAATGAGAGTTTTGCTTGAGTAAGAAGAAAGCAGCCAACTCGAAAGCTTAAAAAGCTTTCAAGGGAACAAAGTCCTTGGTGGTCCAGTCCAATGAAAAGTATCAAGCTATCAGAAGGAAAGAGGAGGACATCATGCCTAGGGAGGAGAATTGGAAGAGTCACCAGATTACTAGAAGGAATGCACAGAAAGGGTGGTAGGAGGGCACCACAGATACATCTTTACATTTTGTCCTGGGCTAGCCCTAGTTATGTAGGAAGTAGAAAGTGCTAAGAAGTTATACTTAATTTCCTTTTTTCCCTTATACAATGCAGAAAATAATTGTGGCATTGGTTTCATTTCACTGATGACAAAATGAGACTCAGGGAATAAAAATGGCAATATGGTGTCACAGAGCAAGGATCAATAAAGTGACTGCTTGCTTCAACTATCCCTTTAGGCCAGTATTGTTGGCAGTTTCCTCAAGTAGCAGGCACGTCCATGTTAAATCCAAGAAATTTTGCTTACTCCTTGATCCCTAAAAAGGTTTTTCATTTTAGTTACTTTGGCACATAAATGACACTTTCTTCTTCATCTCTGGAGAGTCCTGGTCTAGAAGTCAGGGAGTCCTGAGTTCAAAATCCTGGGTCCAGATTTGGGAATTAATGGCTTCCTTGATGAACCACAGAGGTTGTTTTTTTAATTGATTCATTAATTTTCAACATTTACTTTTGTAATATTTTGATTTTCAGTTTTTTGTCCCTCCTTACTTTCCTCCCTTCTGTCTCCCCAAGACAGCAATCTGATGTATGTGATACATGTATAGTCATATTAAACATATTTTCACATTAGTCATGCTGTGATAGAAGAATTGGAACAAAAGAGAAAAACCATGAGAAAGAAAAAACAGCAACAAAGTAAAAATAATATGCTTCGATCTGGTTTCAGATTCAATGTTCTTTCTCTGAATGTTTATAGCATTTTCCATCATGAGTCCTTTGAAATTGTCTTAGATCACTGTATTGTTGAGAAGAGCTGGGAAGATCCATACACTCTTGCTGTTATAGTGTACAATATTCTCCTGGTTCTGTTCACTCCACTTAGCATCAGTTCATGTAAGTCTTACCAGGACCCCAGAGGTTTCAAAAAGCATCATGGAACCCCAAGATGACCTAATGGAAGGAGCATCTAGTTCTAATCTTGGCTCTGTCTCTATCTATTCAATGAAGACTTTGGGAAAACCACTTCCCACTATGGTCTTTAATTACTTCATCTGTAAAAGGAAGGTGCTGGACTCTTATTATCTCTCTCCAAGGCCCTCTTTCAGCTTAGTGAGTTTATATTTGAAAACATCCTAAAAAAGTCATCAAGCCAGCTCCTTTCTCCAAGTAGGTTACTACTTCAGTTACCTAAGATAAAGAAATCTTTATTCTGTGTTTAAAGATCTCCAGAAAGAAAGGGGCTTCCTAACTTCACCCTTCCCCATGATTTGAAATGAAAATAAACAAATTAATATAAGGTAATTAGGTACAAGATATTATTTAAGAATCCCCTTTTAGGACTCAGGAATAAATCCAAAACCCAATTCTCTGATAAACTGCTAAAATAAGGGAAACTTAAAGCACCGCAGAATTAATTAATTTTAATTTTTGTAGTTATTGGTATTGTTGCTGTTGCTGTTTGTTTTTTAATTGCACCTGTGGTGATGATGACAGGAAGTAGTCATCTGAGCATTTCCACCCAGAAGAATGAGGCATCTCTCTTTAAGATCATGCTTTGGAGCAAAGTTCATGTTCTGGGTCAAATATCATTGATCTGTGGCTGATCATGAGCATTGGAGGGGGGTATTCATTTTCTAGTTCTTCATGTCATTGAATCACAGACATACTACAGCTAAAAAAGACCTAAAAATGTACAGATTTCAAACTGGAAGGGATTTCAGACCAGACCAATTTCTCCAATTTTACATTGAGAGAAAAATGCCCATAAGCAGGGTAATTCTATGGGAGCATGGCATGAATAGGTGAGATAAAGGTACTGAGATCCAGACAAGTGATATGACATGCCCAGGTATGTGGGACATCAGGCAAAGCAAGATTGGACAAATCCTGGGCTCTGGCCTCCCAGTTCAATGCTCTTTCCACCACATTTCACTGCGGTAAATGCCCTGAAACGCATTACAGAGCACAAGGGACTTCCATTCTCCACAGTGCATGACTCCCATGGGGACTCCCAGCTTTGGGCAGCTTCCTCAGGCTTTGCATGTGGGTGGTTACTCCCGAATAGGGAGGGCAGCATCCAAACCTAATTAGAAGCTGTAGAGGAGCCGGGACATGGGAGGTTGTGCACAAAGATTAGTGTGCCTTTCATAGATCATACGCACACAGGGGACATAATAAATAATCCACCCAAAGTTTTTAAAGGTAAAAATCAGCAAACCATTAATAATGTCCTTGGCACCATATATCAAGCTGAAATCTTCCCATTACAGCTGATCCCTAGTTTCCTGAGGCTGCCGATTTGCATTTTCTCCCTTGCTTTGGTAAAGAGCTTCTCTTAGCTTTGGAAAAACTTTCCCCCTCCTTCTCCTGCCCCTCTCCCCAACTTAACTTTGGGGGGTGGCATTTGGATCCTTGCTTTTAAAATAAATCTATATGGGTTTGTGGAAGGGGTGACCATTATCAAGATTCCTAAAATTCATTCAATCAGTTGAGCAAACATTTATAGAATATCTACTACGAGGGGGACAGAATAAGAGCTGAGTGAAGGGAGGCTTTATGATGACATTGTATGGAAACTAAGACTTTTATTCAATATTTTTTCTCTTTCTCTTTTTCATCACCTTTCCCTCCCACTTGAATGGACAGCTAAACCAGTTAAGTAGATCCCTTCACTGGTGTTAAATAGTAATCTTTCCACAGGCCTTTTCTCTTGATGATGTAGGTGCCTTCATTAATCAATCCATCCATTCATTACTAATGCAGTTTAGATCACATTAAATATGAAAGTAGCTTATTGGTAGTGTTTCAAAACCCTAATGTAAGTGCTTACTGAGGCTGGGATATGGGCAAAGCTGATCCAAATACTTGAGATTGAAGATTAGAAGGGACTTGGTGATCATTCAGATCCCTTCCAGGCCTCACCTCCCAAACATTTTTCTAAAGTAGGGGTTCTTAACCATTTTTGTATCATTAACCTTTTTGTCGGTTTGGCAAAACCCAGAGATTCCTTCTCAGAATCACATTGTTTAAAGGATAAAATAAAACTCATATACTTTACAAAAGAAATTACTTCTTGAAATGCAGTTATCAAAACAAAAGCACAACAAATTCACAAACATGAACCACTATAGGCTGAGGGCTGAAAAGTAAGGATGATAGAAGTTGAACTTGTAATGAAGTAAGTCCACTAAATACAAAAATAGAAGGATTCTGAATTCTAAACTCAAGTCTGATAATACATTACTACATGACCTTAGAAAAAGTATTTCTGTAGGTCTCAGATTCCTCATTTTTAAGTCGAGAGAGAAGGAGTGGCAGTTCAAGGTCCTTTCCTACATTAACAATCTATGACATGATCTTTAAGTGAAAGCAGGAGAATGAGGAGTTCAGATGGGAAAGAGAGCAAAATCCTGAATGCTGCTGATTTTCTTCCTCCTGTCCTAAATGTAGTGGAGTTCCAGGAAGGGCTTCATATGTGCCAGCTGAGGTCGGAAGAAGCCCCACTATTGGAGTGATTTCTTGGAGGAAGGCAACATGTTTCAAGGAGATCACTGCTCTTATCTGAGGAGTACTTGGCCAACAGCTAGGCAGCTCAGTGGATGGAGCACTGGGCTCATCTTCCTGAGATCAAATCTGGCCTTAGACACTTCCTAACTATGGGACCCTGAGCAAATCACTTAACCCTGTTTGAGTTTCTTCATCTGTAAAATGAGCTGGAGAAGGAAATTGCAAATTACTCATTATCTTTGCCAGGAAAACTCTAAATGAGGTCATAAAGAGTTGAACGTGACTTTTATCTTTGATCATAAGATCCTAGATTTTTGAGTTAAAAGGAACTTCTGAGCCATCTAGTCCAACCCTCTCATTTGGCCTCACAGAGTCATTGTGAGAATCAAGGTTCTAGCTAGGATAGACTCAATTCTTTGGTTGGGGTTAGTAGGGTGAAGTACCAGGTGCAAGAGTGCAACAGTCTTAATGACCTGCAAAAAGGTTTTCCTTTGAAAGACAAGGTAGAAAATGAAAAACTAGCTTTGATTATTTTGCAGTAGATCAGCCCCATCTCCAGGGCAATATTTCTTTGGGGTTTTCTTTCAGTTTAACCATTATCTAACAATGCCCCCATAAAATAGTACTTAAAATCTTAATGTCAAAATAGTGAGATATTTAATTCAATTAATTATACCTGATACTTAAAATCTTAGAAATTATTTCTTCTCCTTCCTATTGAACTAGAACTATAATCTAGGATTTCTACTTTCCATCCAGTTTTCAAATTGTTTGTTCCTACTTTGTATATATAAAGTATGTACATATATGTAATAAATATATATGTATATATAAACAATGTATATAGACAAAGTGTATACACATATATATATATGTATATATATATATATAGAATATATTTATATACACAAAGTACATATGTAGAGATACACATATATGTGTGTAATATACAGATGTTATGTATATCTAGAGGCAAGTAGGTGGCCCAGTAGATAGAGCCCTGTGCCTAGACTCAGTAGAACGTGAGTTTAAGTCTAGCTTCAGATACTAACAGTGTGACCCTGGGCAAGGCATTAAAATCTCTGCCTCGGTTTTCTTATCTGTAGTGATAGTAATATCATGTGTTTTCCAGAGTTGTTGTGGGAATTAAATGAGATATTTATAAAGAATTTAGTACAATGTATGACCTAAAATAGGCATTTAATTGATGTTTATTCCCCTTTCATCACTTTATAGTTACAAATTAGCTAATTCAGTTGACCTTCTCAACAACTCTGTGAATTAAGTATTAAAAACATTGCAAATCCCATTTCATATATGAGAGAACTGAGATTCAAAGAAGCCAAAGGACTTCCCCCTTTGGCAAAATGGAGAACACTCAATTTTTCTTTTCTGGTCTTCTTGTCTTTCTGTGCTGCTTTCCCCTTTTAGGCTCAGAGACTTCCTTTCTTCCCATGTACTGAATATCTTTAGATGCCCTTCCTCTCCTGGGAAAAAAATGAGTCTGATAAAGTTGCTGGCTAAGATATTAAGACCCTCTTCTTTTGGTATATGCATTTTAAAGGAAGATCCTATAGGGAGCAGTACTTACCACCAGAAAGGTCCTGAGTCAAATTGGGTCTTGAAGGAAGGTATTTAGGGAAAAGATCTTCCAAGTGGTCCTCAAATCACGTCAGACAACCTAATCAGGCCAGAGAACAACCCAGATTCTATTTATTTGGGCTGGAGACTGCAGATAGAGGGAGCAAGAACTGTGTAAAACCTGAGTTAGAGACAGTGGAAATGTATTTTTATCTGTCTAAATATATATACTGGCTAATGATTTTTGTGTGTGCTCATTGTGTCCCTTCTGGAAATTTTCAAGTATCAAACTGAACTTAAGCCCTGGGATGTGACGGAGAAGTTTTAGGGAGAGGCCTGCTTAGGACAGAAAAAAGGGCAAAAGCAATTCAGAAAAAATTACTAGGGTTTTGTGAAACAAGGGTACTGCAGACAGATACTAGAGCAAGCCTGGATGAAAATTTTCTATTGAATATGTGCATTTTAGAGAACTTCAAAAACCCTAGAGATCATCTAGTTTTATTTTACAAGTGAGGAAATCGAGGTCCAAAGATTTCAAATAACTTCTCTGAGGTTACACAACTAATTATTTTCTTTTCTTCTGAGTTTTCACATTGAGTGCATTTCTCTTATCTTCAAAAATTATACATGTCTGTATTGTAGGTATCAATTCAGTTGTATAAATGGATGTGTTGGAAGAAAATCCTTTCCCTAATCTTATATCCATATTAGGTGTGCAGCCCAACCTGCAACCACATCTCTCTGCATTTCTGCCTTCAATGTTGGTATGGTTACATAGCCCAAAAGAAGGTATTGTCTACTCTTCTCCCTACCCAAAACCTATCTGTTCTTCAAAGCCCAGCTTCATCCATTGAAAATTTCCCAACTTGAACTGAATTTTCCTTCCCCTTTCCTTTCCTCCTATTGCATGAAAAGTTAATCAATCAATAAACATTCATTAAGTGCCTAACTATACACAAAACAATGTGTTAAACACTGGAGGTACAAAAAGAGACCAAAAATATGCTCTTGACTTCAAGGAGCTTACAACCAACCTAAAGGAAGAACTTATAACAAAAGGGTTAATACCTCCATTTCATTAGCATTTGTTCCATCTCTCCAGTTGTGTACATTCCCTGAGGGTATGGACAGTGACTTATAGCCTGCATATCTTTCATAGCACTCTAGCAAAGTGCTGAATACACAATACAAATTCTCAATTGAGTTGGCTGGATCCATGTCATACTTCCTGTGACATTTTATTGGGCTTCCTTGCCAGATGCCCTATTTTGTCTTAGGAATACTTAAGTATAAACAATTAAGGGGTATGATACAGATAATAAATCAGCAAAGGGCATCTCATACTTGTCTAACCAATCTTTTCAGTCTCCTTTGATGGCATTCTCAGTTCCATAAGATTCCATAAGTTCCAAATTAACATGGCTTGGAATATGAAACAAATGTTGTCCCTCCTTCCTTTCAAAGTGGACCAATGACATTACGGGTTGATATCTTGACTTTGTCTGCCTGAAATGGATTTAAGTGAGGCAGAGTTGCACAGTCATCAGTCTCACTGTCTCTTCCTAAGACACTGAATTCCAGGGGCCAGACAAAAGTTGGGATGGTTAAACTTCATTCTCTTCTGCTCCAGTGTTTAGTCTCCCTTCCCTCACCTGCCAGCCCTTCCCCTACAATTAATAACTCCCACTGAGTCTATTTTTTAGTTCTGGGGAAAAGTATGGGATGCATGCCTAGTAGTGGTATTGTTAGGTCTTTTCATTTGTCTTTTTTACTCCCATCTACTTTCTGTCTAGGCGGCAAGGCACAGTAGATAGAGTACCTGCCTAGAGTCAGGAAAATTCATCTTCCTGCATTTAAATCTGGCACTTATTAGCTGTGTGACCTTGGGAAAGTCACTTAAGGGTAGCTAGGTGATGCATGAATAGAGCATCCACCTTAAAGTTAGGAAAACCTGAGTTCAAATGTGACCTCAGACACTTAATACTTCCTAGCCATGTGACTCTGGGAAAGTCACTTAATTACCTCAGGAAAAAAAAAGTCACTTAACTGTTTCTCCCAGTGTCTTAAACAGTAAAATGAAAAAGAGAAAGAAAAGGCAAATCGCTATTGTATCTTAGCCAAGAAAATCCCAAATAGGATCACAAAGATTCACAAATGACAGAAAAACTACTGAACAACAATTCCCCCTCTCCCTATTAGCACCAGGATATACATATTACCATAAGTCTAGGAATTCTAGAGGGAAAGTAGAAAATCTGGTAGCTAATATATAGCTATATAGGGAGCTCTGTAATGTGTTCAGATATGAAAAAAGCATTTCAAAAGATGAAAGAAGAAATATATAACTATGGACAAATACCAGGGAGAAATTGATACACACATGGAAATATAAATTAATAAGAAAAAAAAATCCAGAATAAATTGAGGTTGCTAAAAAATGGCCAACTAAAGAAGATATTTTTTAAAAATAAAATTATGGGAGTAAGAATGAGAATGAAGTAGGCCTATTGCTTGAGAGAAATCATGTAAAATTTACTGAGAGAGAAACTCTCTTCATTGCATCCTTGTTTGTATCCTTGTCTACCTAGGAGAAAATCCTTTAGACTAGAAAAGGTAGAAGAAAAAAATTAAAGAGAAATCCATTATGGGTGAGGATAAATAAGGAATTCTTTGCTGCTATATTATCAGGCAAAGTCTCCTCATGTAGAGCACTTGTACCCTGAATGTGATCATGAAACTTGTAAGAAATCATGAAAAATAGGAGAGAAGTCTGGACATGATTTTATAATCTCATTTTTAAAAATATAATGAAGAAAAGAGGATTTTTGAAAAAGTATAGACTGATAGGCTTGACATCAGTCTCCAGAAAAATTCTAGAACAAATTTTTCAACTCTTCAGAATTCAATTAAATCCATCAAACACTAAATGAAAATTTAGGTCTCTTTCCATTGACTCCCCAAAACTAATATTGAATGACAGATTGAAGATTTTAAAAGATGTGAACAGGCTGGAACAATAGACTGAACAAACGATAAATGTAAAGGTCTACCTTCAGGTTCAGATGATCAATTGCATAAATACAAGATCCAGGCAACCTATAATCTGTTTATACTCCTACATGGGAAGATAATATTTGTAATTCTTAAGAACTTTTTCATTATTAGGGTAATAGGGAGGAGTATATGTAGTCTGAGGGCATAGATATGAGTTGAATATGAAGGCATAGCATCTTTTTAAAGAATAGAATTAAGGGATGAGAAAGGAGTATTGGGAGAAAGGGAAAGGGAGAGGTGGAATGATGTAAATTGCTATAAAAGAGGCAAGAAGAAGCTTTTATAGTGGAGGTGAAGAAGAGAAGGAAAGGGAAATGAGTGAACTTTACTTTCTTTAGAATTGGCTCAAAGAGGAAATAGCATACACACTCAATATGGGTATGGAAATCTATATTACTCTACAGGAGAGGGATATGAGAAGGAAGGATGGCGATAGAAGGGATAACATATTGCAGAAGGGATGGGTCAGAAGGAAAAAGGACCCCTTTGAGGAGGGACAGGGTGAAAAGAAAGAGAAAATAGAATAAATAAAGGGAAATATAATTAGCAATAGCGATTGTGAAAAGAATTTTGAAGCAAGTTTTTATTTTTCCCTCCCGAGGCAGTTGGGATTAAGTGACTTATTTAGAGTTACACAGCTAGGAAGTGTTAAGGGTCCGAGGTCACATTTGAACACAGGTCCTCCTGACTTCAGGGCTGGTACTGCATTCATTGTACCATCTAGCTACCCTGAAAAAAGGTTCTCTGATGAACACTTCATTTCTCAACCATAGAGGGAATTGAATCAAATTTATAAAAAATAAGAGTCATTCCCCAGCTGATAAATGATCAAAAGATATGAATAGTTTTAGATGAACTAATGAAGCTATTTATAATCATATGAAAAAAAAAACTCAAATTCACTATTGATCAGAGAAATTAAATTAAATTAAATTAAAACAATTCTAACTGGATTGGCTAATGGGATAGAAAAGGAACATGACAAATGTTGGAGGGAAAGTGGAGAAAATGAGACATTAACACACTGTTGGTAGAATTGTGGACTGATTCAACCATTCTGTAGAGCAATTTCAAACTATACCCAAAGAGCTATAAAATCATGTATATCCTTTGACCTAACAATACCACTACTAGACATGCATCCCAAAAGAGATTTTTTCTTAAAAGGAAAAGTACCTATATGTACCAGGATATTATAGCAGCTTTTTTCTTGGGGTAAGGAGTTGGAAATTGAGGAGATGTTCATCATTTGGGTCATGACTAAATAAACTGTGGTATGTGGTTATGATGGAATACTATTGTGCTATAAGAAATGATAATCTGGATACTCTCAGAAAAACTTGGAAAGTCCTACATTAGCTCATGCAAAGTGAAATGTACTGTGTACAAAGTAATAGCAATTTTGTGGGATGATCAGCTGTGAACGAATTTGCTATTTTCAGCAATACAATGATTCAAGACTACTCTGAGGGACTTATGATGAAAAAATGCTATACATAATCAGAGAAAGAACTAATTATGTCTGAATATAGAGAAAAGCTTATTTTTTAAACTTTATTTTTCTTGAGGAGCTTTATTTTGGGGAGGTGATCTATGTTTTGTTTTGTTTTGTTTTGTTTTGCAACATGACTTTTATGGAAATGTTTTGCATAACTTCACATGTGCCTTCTCAATGGGACAGGATGGGGAGGGAATAAGGAAGAGAATCTGGAGCGTGAAGTTTTGAAAAACAGATGTTGAAAATTGTTTTACATATAACTAGGAAAATAGAATATTAAATAGAAGTGAAAAGTTGTATTACATTTATAAAGATCCAGACAGCCTAGTTTATAAGCCATCTTTGTTGATTGCTCTTTATTAAAAAGCTCTTTATTAACCATATAGTAAGTGTACATCAATAATATTTATTGATAAATAATTGAATAAATAATAATTATTTATTAAGTACCCTACTATGTCCCAAGTAATGTACTAGGCATTGGGAACACAAAGACTAAAAAAGAACTCTTTTCAAATTAATTATAAAATTAATATGCAATTGGAGGAAGCATGTGTGTATATGTCTTCACACATGCATATATAGACATATACATGTGTGTTCTTGTATATATACATATATATATGTATATACACATATATATTTATGTAAAATAAGTTACTAATAAATATAGTTGTTCATCTCTAGAATGGACAGCTTTGAAAAGTAGTGAGCTCCCTATCAGTAGAAGAATGGTCTCTAGAAGTGCTAAGATGATCGTTTTCTTAGGGTGTTATAGAAGAGATTCTTGGTTAAAGTGGGAGAATGTACTAAAGAGCTTATAAAGCTTTTTCCAATTTTAAGAATTCATTATTCTAGTATTCCACTTTTCCAAAAATCTTCTAAGAGCAGACTCATTGCAAGGAAGTCTACATCAAGTTATCCCACTGGGTGAGTTTCCCAGATTTCTAAGTGGCAGTTTGAGTAATCCTTAAAAGGTAATCTGGGTTTTTGATGTTATCATAACCATCTCCAAGGATAAGATTATTCACCATGTTGGGGGTTTTTTTTATATTTTCATCTCCTTTAATTTATTATACTTTTTCTTCTTTTTTTTAGTGAGGTAGTTGAAGTTAAGTGACTTTCCCAGGGTCACACAGTTAATTAATATATATTAAGTGTCTGAGGCCTAATTACCATGTTTTTTAGTGAAAGTTCAGGGTACTTATTGAGCAGAGAAATGCAAATTAAGACAATTCTGAAGTACTACTATACACTTCTCAGATTGGCTAAGGTGACAGGTAAAGATAATGATTAATGTTGGGGGGCATGTGAGAAAACTGGGACACTAAAACATTGTGGTGCAGTTGTGAACTGATCCAGCCATTCTGGAGAACAATTTGGAACTATGTCCTTTGATGCAGGAGTGTTTCTACTGGGTCTGTATGCCAAAGAGATCATAAAAGAGGGAAAAGGACCTATGTGTACAAAAATGTTTGTGGCAGCCCTTTTAGTAGTGGCGAGAAACTGGAAACTGAGTGGATGCCCATCGGTCAGAGAATGGCTGAATAAGTTATGGTATATGAATGTTATGGAATATTATTGTTCTGTAAGAAATGACCAGCAGGATGAATACAGAGAGTCTTGGAGAGACTTACGTGAACTGATGCTGAGTAAAATGAGCAGAAACAGGAGAACATTGTACATAGCAACAGCAAGATTATATAATGATTAATTCTAACAGATAAGACTTTTCAACAGTGAGGTGATTCAAGCTAGTTCCAATGGTCTAATGATAAAGACAGCCATCTGCATGCAGAGAAAAGATTGTGAAGACTGAGTATGGATCACAACATAGTATTTTCACCATTTTTATTGTTATTTGCTTGCATTTTGTTTTCTTTCTCATTTTTTCCTTTTTTATATGAATTTTCTTGTGCACCATGATAATTGTAGCAATATGATAGAAGAATTGCATATGTTTAGCATATTGGATTACTTGCCATCTAAGGGAGAGGATGAGGGGAAGGGAAAGAAAAAAATTTAGAACACAAGGTTTTGCTAAAGTGAATGTTGAAATATATCTAGCCATAAATTTTAAAAATAAAAAAGCTTTAATTTAAGAAAAAGAAAGAAAATTCAGGGTACTTGCAATCAGGAGTCTTAGGAAAGAATCCTATATCACACACTGAATGAAGAGTGGCCATAGGCAAATCATTTAACCTGGCAGAGCCTCAATTTCCTTATCTGTAAAATAAGAATGGTATTTGTATTGCCTTATTTCAATGGGTATATAGTAAGCTAAGTGTTTCCAAAACTTAAAGATTTTTTTAAAAAATATAAGCTATTATTATCACACCCAATTTTCAATATAGGTTCATCTGGCTAAGGCAGCTTCTGTAGACACCAAAAAAAGGAGAGAGTCCAAGAAATAGTAGAAGAGTGTAGATTTAGAAACAAAATTGGTTGTCTTAGCTATTTTGGGTGTGATTTTTCCTCTCTGTGTTCTTCAAAATCTTTTCACCACTCTCATCTTTCTCTGTCTCTGTCTGTCTATCTGTCTGTGTCTGTTCACTCTCTATTATGTGTCTTTCACATACATAGCCCAGATGGGTTCAGGAAGTGAGATATTTCAGCTCCCCCTGGTATCTCAAAGGATAAATCTACCTACCTCACCTCCCAAGTCCACCTGTTGACCTGTTCAGGATCTAGGTATGAGTAAAAACCCAAGATGCTACTAGAGTATTATTATTACTACAGCATCTCAAGCCTAAAAGGCCAGGGATGTAACTGAAATAGTCTAGACCGGTATGATGCCATCCTGTGTATAATATCATCCATTAAAGAAGAGCTCTTCACATCAGTGTTGTATGTTACATGATTAACACATTAGGAACTCTCTCTCACTTCTAGTCTATGTACCTGATTCCAGAAATGATGGGTTGAATAAGTGACCCTCTTCCTGGTGCTGTCCTTTTTCTGCCATTAGTTTTTATCATCCCTTTTACCTAATTTCCCACACATCTGGCAATGGAGATTTACAGATTAACCCATGTTCTGTGTTAATATTCTTTTCAAGCCTAGAATGGTAACTCCTAAACTTTTTTTGATGATGTCATGAAGCCTTATACCTTGTTGGGAGGAAGAGAATGAACAAGGAAGAATAGAGAAACTCACCCATAGATAAGTACAAGTTCTATATGATTCCAAGGTACACCTAGGAAATCCACCTGACACACTGAGAATCATAATGCTAGAATCTTAGAAGTTAGAGAAGGAAAAGAACCCAGAGATCTTTCAATCTAACTTCACTTCTTTGTAAGATAAAATTGAGACCATTAAAGTTCGTTTTTAATAATCACCATCATCTAACAAACCAGCAGGTACCCAGTGATATCATTCTGTGGCTGAGCTGTCTACCTTCTGCTCACATCACTATTTCATCTAGCCTTCTCCACTCTGACCCTTTCTATGCTTTTCTAACTCATGACACCTCCACAAAAATAATCTGTCATATCTTCCATCTTCTGAAAATCCCATTCTCTGAGTGTACCTAGTCTACTAAAATAGTCCACACAAATGTGTTTTTCCCAGGAACCATATGTGCATTTTAACAGTGAACTTCTGGAGACAATATCTTTCTTCTGAAACAAGGGCTCTTATCTTGGGATACAAGGACTCTCAATGTGCATGTGAAAAAATTTCAGGAGATCTGCGAATTTGGGTGAGGAAAAATTATATCCCTATTTCAATATAATTGGTTTCCTTTGTAATCCTATGTATTTAATTTTTTAAATTCTATATATTATTCCAAGAAGGGGTCCATAGACTTTACCAGACTGCCCAAAAGGTACATGAGGCAAAAAAGATTAAGAAATCCTCCTCTAAAAATATAATTTATGGTGGTCATTCCAGGTACTAGTTGGTAGCAGTCTGGTATGAAAGACTGGCTCTGAACTAGAGGCAGTTTGGTACAGGAGAAAAAGTAGTGGACTAGGAGCCAGGAATCCTGGGTTCTATTTTCAACTTTCAGCTGTGGCTATGTAACCTTGGGTCAGTCATTTAATTTGTAAGGGCCTCTTTCCCCACTTGTAAAATGAAGGGTCTAAGCTAGATAATCTTTAAATCTTTCATCTTAATTCTATGAAAATGAATAAGATATAGAGAATAGTTAGGACTGAATTTTTCTGAGCTATCTCCCTAGGGTCCTTTGCAGAGATAATGAATGGTTAGCTTCTTTTTCACATAGATCTTAGAAATGCCTCTTTGATTTACAAAGAAAATCACGAGGGGTGTGTGTGTGTGTGTGTGTGTGTGTGTAATTGCCAATGCCTTATTCTTTTAATACTGCCTCTTTATTTTCTTTAACACTCTAGGGAACACTGAGAGGCTCAAAAATAACATACAAACAGTCTATAGGTAAACTAGCACAGATATATGTACATCAAAAAAGAGAATTGGTTGTTAAATACCCTGTTATTTGGATATATTAAATTTTGCAGTGTCCATTTAACCTATCTAATGCTACTTTAATTAAAAGAAGGGAAACAAATATTTATTAAGCACTTATTATATATAAGGTACATTCTAAGTTTTTTTATTGCAAATATTATCTCATTTTATCCTCACAATTCTGGAAGGTAGGTGCTATTATTGTCCACATATAACAGTTGAAGTAACTAAAGCAAAGATAGGTTAAGTGATTTGCTCAGGGTCACACATCAAATAAGTGTCTGAAGTTGGATTTGAATTCAAGTTGTCCTGACTCTATTGCACATATCCTTTAGGTTAAAGTCAAGGAATGCTAGAGAAAGGAAATAATGATTCGGCTAATTAATTTTGTAAGTATAAACAACTTAGAATTTATAGAACATTTTTAAACTTATAAAATACTATCCCCATAATAATGCTGGGACAAAAGTAGGGCAAGTATTCTTATTCCTAATTTATAGTTTAGGAGACTAAGAATCAGTATTAGGGAAAGAACTTGCCTATGATCATGCAGCTATTTAGTGGCTGAGTTGAAATGGGAGGCCAGACCTCCTGATAATCAGGCCAATACTTTTATCCTCGTCAGTGATCATAGATTCATTTTTCAACCTTCTTCGTCCCTTTGCTTTATGAAAGTCAACACTGATATGAATAAGAAAGATGTTTGGTCACCCAATGGACAAAGGGAATTTTCCTTTGTGAAGTTAGGATGGGAGAACCCTATGTAGAAAAAAATGCAAAGGCATCTTGTATCTTCTTTTCTTATAATTTTTATCCTGTTCCTTTGGTCAACATGACCTGACAGAAAGAAATGGATATTATGGGCATCTTCAGATATAGAAAGAAGGAAGGGAAAAGTGTAGGGAAGGGGAAGCAGAGAAAGAAAAAAGAGACAGAAGGAAAGAGGAGTGGAGACAGAGACAGAAAAGTAAAGAAAGAAAGAAGGAAGGAGAGAAACAGAAAGTAGGGAAGGAAAGAAGGAAGAAAGGAAGGAAAGAAGGAAGACAGGAAGGAAAGCAGGAAAGAAGAAAGGAAGGAAGAGAGAGAGGGAGGGAGGGAAAGAGGAAGGAAGGGACTTGAATTTAGGAGACTTGATAACCAGTCTCTGCCTTATTTTTTGGCTGCATTTTTCTGGATAAGTCTCAATTTTCTGAATTCTCACCTCAAATGGTGACAATAATTTTTAAAACTCTAACTTCACTGGGTTGTTGTGAGGCACCCATAAAACAACAATATACTTTCCTTCTAGTTGATGTTTGGGATCTGTATGGCCATCTAAGTTAATATGATAAAAACAGATAGTTTTTCAATAGCAAAAATCTGTAAAGTGCTTTACAAATGTTATTTTATCCTCACAACAATCCAGAGAAGTAGCTGTTATTATCTGTATTTTAAAGATAAGGCAGATAGAGGTGAAATGACTTGCTTAGAATTACACAAACTAAGTGTGTAAAGTAACTGTTCTGACTCCAGGTTCAGCCTTTCATGTACTTACAACAATGAATTCAGAATTCTGATTCAGTGGACTTTCTGTGTTGCCAAAAATTGTCAGGAGGATGCTCAGTTTTATAGACCTGTGTGTTAGGTCTATTGTAGATGAAAAGTCAAGAGGAATGACATACCAGATTCTCTGATTTTATGGCAAATTCTCTAAATCAGAAACAAATCCATAATCATGACAGTTGGCAAATATCAATATAAAGAATGGTGAGATTTCAGGATTAATGGGGGTGAATCACTTTAAGGATAAGAATCCCCATATGTCTAGTCTGTATAATGAGGCTTTTTTCTATTTGTCCCACCTCACTCCCATAAACCCATAGTAATATTGCAGTGCTAATGTACATACCATAAATGCTGGTGAATAAGATTTTCTGTATAAGTTCCTATCTATGTATCAATCTATGTAATGGGATTGAGTGAATCCTGGAAGAAGATACTACCCTACCCAGCTGACTAATTGGTGCTGTAATGGCAGCATGAGGACACATGTCAATGAGGACAGACTTTGAGAAGGGAAAGGGAACGGGCAGGGTGGAAGTTTCATGGTGCCAGGACATGCCAGTGTCTTTGCCATTCTGGACTCTAGATTTATGACAGTCAGATTGCAATATGCAGACATAAATTCTGTTTTGTCTTCACCCCATTTTGAAGCTAGAGGGATTGTAGAAATAAGTTAAAAACCAGTAAGTTTCATTTCCTGGAAAGCTGCAGCAACCCATAAACCCCTTTAACCAGCCCTCTGCTGTATTCTGACAATTGCAGCCAGGAGATGAACTTTTCTTCCCACACCCCAAGTTTCTATAGCGTCTGAGTTGACAATAACTTAATCACAGAAATCCAATCAGTAGTTTACTGAGAACAAATACTGATTATTACCACCCTCAATAGAGATCTTTGCACAGAAGACTTTGTGTAGGAAGGGAATAAGCATTTACTAAGAGCCTACTATGTGCCAGACACTGTGCTAAACTCTTTATAAATCTTTGAGCCTCATAACAACCCTGTGAAGTAGATGCTATTATTATCCTCTTTTTTATTTTTTTACACTTGAGAAAAATGCTTGAAAAATAGATGTTAATAGCATTTCCACTCTTTCTGTTATTGTTTGCTTACATTCTTGTTTTCCTTCTCATATTTTTTTCTTTCTTTCTAAATCTGATTTTTCTTGTATAGAAAGATAACTGTTGGGAAATGAATGCAAACTGCTTGCATTTTTGTTTTTCTTCCCAGGTTATTTCTACCTTCTGAATCCAATTCTCCCTGTGCAACAAGAGAACTGTTTGGTTCTGCACACATATATTGTATCTAAGATAAACTGTAACCTATTTAACATGTATACGATTGCTTGCCATCTGGGGGAGGGGGTGGAGGGAAGGAGGGGAAAAATCGGAACAGAAGTGAGTGCAAGGGATAATGTTGTAAAAAATTACCCTGGCATGGGTTCTGTCAATAAAAAATTATTAAAAAAAGAAAGATAACTGTATAAATATGTATACATATTTGGATTTAACATATACTTTAATATATTTAACATGTATTGGACTACCTGCCATCTAAGGGAGGAGGTAGAGGGAAGGAAGGGAAAAGTTGGAACAGAAGGTTTTGCAAGGGTCAATGCTGAAAAATTACCTATGCATATGTTTTGTAAATAAAAAGCTATAATAATAATAATTTTTAAAAACGAGAAATAGAGGTTAACTCAAAAGAAGTTTGATTTTTTTTCCCACTTGGAGGAGCTGGAGAGGGAGATTGAATGAAAATTACAAGCAATTTGTGACAGCATCACATTGCTTCTTTATTAACATCTTATATTATTATTATTTATCATTTTAATGAAATACTTTTATAAAATGATGTAAGGTACCACTCAGAGAAAAGACTAGGAGTAGCCAAGTAGAGTGGAGCTATGAGGCAAGCAAATCTGATTGCAAGAGACACACACAAAAAAATAGTCTTGCAACCCACTCACTAGAAGGAGGCTCAGAGATGAATGGCTGCCAGGTCCCCTGAGAGTCTGACAGAGAGAAACAGGCAGATCATCCTCTGGTGTTGGGTGGTGTCCATAGCATTAATATTATTTGGTTTGATATTTATGTGCAGTACTATTTGAATTCTTGTATGATATTTGATTATCTTTTTAATGGCCATTTTCCCAAATAGTGTGTTTGTGATTTTTTTTTCAATAAGAATTTTTATCAAAGATGATCTACTTAAGAACCTGGAAGCTCCCACAACACAGCTAGTTAAGTGTCTTAGCCAAATTTGAACTCACAAAGATGAGTCTTCTTGATTCCAGGTCTGGCACTCTACCCATGGAACCACCTAGCTGCCTGTCACATAGAAGGTGCTTAATAAAGACTTGTTGACTTTACTTTTAGAGGAAGAACTTGAAGTTCAAAGACTAGGATCATTCAGTAGCCTAAAGGGCCAAAGTCAGGATTTAAACCAGGTATTTTGACTGCACAAACAGTATAGTGATTCTTCTAATATACAGAATCAGAGAATTTTAGCATTAGGCAGGATTAATAAGTCACCCAGTTAAACTCATGCCTGAAAAAGGTTTCCCTTGGCAACATAAAAAGTGGGTTGGGGAGACTTTATAGGGATTTTTAAATAAGACATTTTTTTAGCAAAAATGATTTGTTTCAGGATCTGGGAGACTATTAGACATAACAGAGCTTTCATCTTTAGAGCACAATAATTCAAATATATGTATACATGTAATATTTAGTTCTCTCTCTATATATCTATATATAAATACATATTTATAAACACGAATAGGTAGATAGAAAGAACAGTACCTGGATTGAACCCCAATACTTCCTGAAGCAATCCATTTCCCTTTTAGATCACTCTAATAATTAGAAAGTTTTCCTTATTTTCTGAGACCAAATAGAAGGAGTCTATCCCCCTTTTCATAGGATGGTCACTTAAATACTTCAATAAAGACACTTATCATGTCCCCCTGAGCCTTCTCTTCTCCAGAATATATATCCTCAATTTCCTCACCTGAACTTCCATGAAGCATGAGCATAAAATTCTCCCTTACTCCCACAACTATTCTTACCTGATATCAATGGTCTTCAAGATTTATCAAGAAAGATGAACATTTCCCCACATAGCTCTTGAGACTAGGGAAGACACTAGTGCCAAGCTTTATCATCTTAATAAAGTGACAATTTAGTAGATGTTAAGTGCACAAATATGTGGTCCAAAGTTCCAGAAGAGGGAAGAGGAAGCAGGAGCAATTTTGAATACATATAGGGAACCTTTGGTTTTAGAGTTGAGGAAAGGTGTGGGTGAGTCGGCATGAATAAACTTTGAAGTGCTATGTGAGTAGCTTGATGAATCATGGTATCTAGTGTTATGAATGTTATAAGATCTAGTCTCTTTGTCTCTATTTCCTCATCTGTAAAATGAAAGATTATAATCTTATAATACTCTCTCTAAGCACTATGATTCTATGAAAGCAGTTTTTCAAGGTCCCATGTTAAACACTAGCAGTTTTGAACATGGGACCTTGAAAAACTGCTTTTCCTGGCTGAAAAATGATGGTGGAGGGTAACTCCAGCGTGGATGAAAGGTTCCTTTTCCATCCCCATAGCTCAACTGCCCTGCTTTCCCTGAGCTGCTAACAACGTCTACTGGGAATAATTTTGGATACCTCCTGAGGACAGTTTTGGGTTCCATGCTAGTAAAGGAGGTTGGGGAAAGGTTACATAATAGATAATGTAATGTAGTGGAAAGGTCACTAGATTTGATCACTAGAAAGGTCCAAGGTTCAAATACAAACTCTTCTACTTATTATCTCTGTAAGAAACACATGTCACTACCTTCTCTCTGGGATTCGGCTTTCTCCTCTATAAACTGAGATGGTTGAACTAGATTATTTGTCTCTAACTTCTACTAACTCACTTGTATTTCCTAATAATTGGAGTATTTTTCAAGTCTGAAATGTATATATATATATATATATATATATATATATATATACAAATACATATATATATACACACACACATATATATACATACACGCAATATATATATATATATATATAATTTTTGCTCCAAGGCAATGTTCATTACAGATACAGAACTGTCCTCAAAGTGGGGATGATCTGGATTCAAATCTTGCCTCTGACTGGATGTATGACCCTGGGTGAGTCGATGAATTCCTCAACACCCTAGGCAGCTTTTTAGGATTATGGGTTATGGAACAGTTGCTAATTTACATTGACCAAAAGAGTTTCTTTGCTCAATATTCCTCTCACCAGTAAAATCACAGGTTTGAATCAAAAGAAAATGATAACTCTTAGGAAAAGGCTGTCCTAGTCCATGAAAATCCCTACCAATCCTTAAACCAACAGGCAGGAAAGCAAGTTACTTTTTCTCTCTGGGCCTCAGTTTCCTCATCTGTAAAATGAAGATATTCAACTATAGCTTTACGTATATTCATATAACATGTCCCAAGGAATCACCAACACAGAAATTTGAAGTCTGACAAACTTTTTATTAAGAATATCTTATGTAGCTTTCAAATACACTCAAAGAAGAAAGGGTGAATAACAGGCACTACTTTAGATCCAGCAAGATACTCTTACTCCTCCCTCCAAATTTGTTATTGATTATAAATATAGAGTACATATCATATTTGCTTCATGTAAACAAATATAAAACTCCACAATAATAATACTTTGTAACGTGTATCCATTACACTGTAACAATAGACCTCCATTTTAATGAAGCTTGGTTGCAAAGTATTATTCATTTCTCTTTGAGTCACTTACAACAGGATTCTCCCATGATCACAAAGAGAAATAAATGTTCTTTGAGTTAAAAAAATACTAATTCAGACTTAAAATCAGTTCTGCTTTGGATATGGTATATAGCAATCTCTCTGCCTCCATCCTGCCCTTTGCTATATCCCTAAACTCTTTCCCCTTTGCCGTAAATAAATGATAATTGATCCTGAGTTAGGGCTCTCTTTGTTCCAGTGAAGACCCCTAGAGGCAGTCAGGCAAGACTTTTTCAGTTTGGTTTTCTCCATTGTCCATCAGGGAAGCGCCACACTAGAATGTGCATCACAGTGGTGGAGCTGACAAATCTCTTTTCTTCATACAAAAAGTTTAAGCCTCAGCTTATTTTGTATGGTCACAGGTAAACTAACTCCAGGCTTCATGGCAGACAAAATGGCAGGGCCTGCACCAAGAAGCTGGTAAGAGTAGTCCAAGAAATCCCCCCTCCATAAAGGGACTATATATCTGGGATGGGGCCAAGGGAAAGGCCCTACTGCCAAGCGATTCTTGGGGAGCACACACCCTACCTGGGACAGGAGCAAAGATATTACCAAAAAATATTTTTCAGATCACATTAAGCTTGTAGACTATGAATCAACTTTGCACTAATTTTCATTTATATTTTTCAAAAGAAATTTACATTTTCAAAGTCCCTCCATATATTTGAATTGAAGTCACCTGTAAGTCACCTCAAAGTCTAATGGTGAGCCCAAGCCAAAAAAAATACATATGCATATATACTTACATGTGTATGTGGCGTATGTATATATGTTTTAGTAGTTTAAAAAAAGGAAGAAGGAGAGGTGGAAAGAAAGGGACAAAGTTTCTTTTTCTAGTAAGCTTAACTGATTCTTGGGTACCCCAAATTTACACTTCTGATGAAAGAGTTCTACAACTGAGTTAAATCTTTCTGTTCAAGTCATCCATACAGTTGGATTATGTCCAATTTAGAAATTTCGATATGAGAGAAGCTCCTTCAAAACCAATAAATGGGATGACAGGGAATAAAACTTAGAAATGAGGGAAAATATACTTTTTTAGATTCACTACCTGCCCTAGAGGCAGTTCTTTGTACTTCCCTGTGTCATTTTTCTTTACCAAAGGAAATTAATCTCACTAGAGTTCATAGGCAAAGCCCCAACATAACAAAGCCACTGAACCTGTGAGTAAAATCTAGAAGCTTTCTCTTCTAGAAATTCAAGCAGTCTTTATCAAATATATCTGATTTATCAAGAACTCCTGTAATTTAAGAGTTCTTAGCCAGCCTGTCCTTGTGTTCTAAGTCAGGTTGTCAGTAGACTCCCTTTCTGAACAAGATGACTTTTCATCTTGCTCAGAAAAGGAATTTTCAGGATACATAGTAAAAGCCTTGTTTCCTGAATTAGTTTCTCCATTTGGTTCAGCCTCTAGGTTTTCTGCTTCATGACAGTCTCCGTTTGAGACCTCTTTTTCTGAACCTTCCTGTGATATTTGAGAGCAGTGTGAGATGGATGAGTTGCTAGAGAAGCCTTCTTTATTTGGTTGTGAGCTCCTGAGGGCCTCAGGAAGATGGTCGGTCCTCAAACTCCCATCACTTACCTCTGGGTCAGGATTATTCTCTTCAGACATTTCACCAATCTGGGTTTCTTCTGGCCTTTCCTCACAGTTGCTTTCTTGGTCCTCTTGGCTTCCCAGCCCTAACTGTGACTCTATCTGCTTCTCCACCTCAGCCTCTGGGCTCACTGGCTCTATGGCCTGAAGCTCTTCAGCATCACCAGATACTTCTGAGCATCCATCCTCATCCCCTGTGGCTTCTCCCTCTGGGTTTGCCCCATGTTCAGACACAGAGTCAGTTTCTTTCCTCTCACTTCCATCAGCTGCACTCTCTCCCTCATCCTGTTTCTCATCTTCATCTTCTTTCAAGTCACTTTCAGCTTTTTCTTCTTTTTCTCCCTCCTCACTGTTCTGAAGATCTGCTTCTTCCTCTTCTCCGGTCATTGTTTCCTCATGATTAGCTTCCTGCTCTTCCCTTTCATGCAGGTCCGATTCTCCATCTTTCCTGGATCTGTGGTTTTCCTCTCCTGCATCAGTTCCATCCATGCAGCCATTAGATGTCGGCTCTGGTTCGGCTTCATCAACAGCCTCGTTACCTGTGTGTTCTCTCTGAAGCACTTTGCTCCCTTGCTCCTCTGCTCCCTCACTCAACTTTTCTTCCTTTTTTTTAAGGAGAATTTGTTGTAGGTCAAAAGCCTTTCTGAGGGGAGCATCTGTGACTGGTGCTGGGTTCTTCAGAGACATACTGGTTATCTTCTTTCTTATGCAAGTATCACAAGGGCAGTACTCTCCCTCACCTTCTAGCTCTCTTAGATCATCAGCCAGGGTCTCACTGGAGGCTAGGGCACCAGTGAAAGCCAGAGAGAGATAACGCTTTTCTGGTATTTTATTTTGCTCTGTGAAGGCTGAATGGTTGCGCATGCCCTTCAGACGTCTCCTTCTTTGTTCTGTCTGTAGTGAATCGTCCCACCTAAAAGCTTCCCTGGGGGGCTTTGGAAGTTTCTTCCCTGCCCTAGTTTGGATTTTCCTCAGTTCTTTTTCAATACTCTTTTGTATTCTTTGATTCACCTCATTCTTTAATTCGATAATCATCTGGTCCAATATTTCATTATTCTGTAAATTCCACCTGACCTTGAACTCAGACATAGCATTGACATAATGAGTCATGAATTCCTTTTCTATCTTCTTCAATAGTCTCAGAACCCAGAGTGGGTCAGGATCTGGTGATGTGTTCTGGATAATAGACGCCCTCTTTCCCCCAGTCCCTGAATTGGTATTGACCACAGATTGTTCAGCAACCACAACAGCTCCTTCAGCCACCTCTTTCAAATGAGGTTCAAGTTCTTGGCTATCATGAATATGGTCAGAATTCGAATCATCTTTACTGGGATTGCTAACTTGCTCTGTTACTTCCTCAGTTTTGACTGGAGGACATGAATCTATAGAGTCACATTTTTTGGATGCTTCCTCTTCTTGTATTCCTTCTTCTTCCTGCATTCTTTCCATTAACACTTTCTCATCTTTTGTCTCCTCTGCTTGTTTTTCTTCTTCAATCATTTCTGCTTCCATTACTTCATCTTGTGTTTCTTCCTCTTGCATTTCCTTTTCTAGCATTTTCTCTTCTTCCATTCCCACTTCTTTTATTTCATCTTCATCAACCATACCTGTGCTACTTTCCAACATCTCTTCTTTTATGTCTTCATTGGTTTCATCTCTGTTGGTTACATCATGAGTGCTGCTTCCTTCTTCATCTCCTTCAGCTGACTGGCCTTCTATTTTCACTTGGTCATTTGAGAAGGATTTCTTCTTCTCTATATCCATATCATCATGGCAGGTGATGCTGTCCTGCCTCTTCAGCTTGGAATCCTCCATCTTTTCAGACAGAGGAACACAGTCTACAACACCAGCCACATTCTCTTCTCCAGAAGCAGCAGAGCCACCGCCAACCTCCGGCTTGGAAATCTCTATCTTTCCAGGCAGAGGAACACAGTCTGCCACACCAGGCACACTCCCTTCTCCAGAACCAGCAGAGCCACTGCTGACATCCACTCCAGAAGAAGATGTTGGACTAAAGTCACCAGTCACTGGAGTTTGAAGCTTGGGGTGTGATTCATCTGTACTGGGGCTACTTTCAGTCCACAGGTCTTGGAAGATGCTTAGAAGCTCCTGGTACTTGGGTGAGTTCATGTAGGTCAGCTGGTTTGTTACTGTCACAAGTTCTTCATCAAAGAAGTGCAGGCTGGCTAGGCAGGTGATGAGCACATGGGCAGAGTGACTCAACTTCCTCCCTGTGCTCTGAGACACTTCTGGCAAACTATTAAACCGACCTAGCTTAGGGCTTTGCTTAGAGCTAAGCAGGGCTTTCATGATCTGCACTGAGCTATACAGTGGGCTAGGCAGGTCCTCTATCTTACTCAGGCGGTTTTTCCCTCCTAAGTCAGCACACTCACCTGGACTGCCCTCAGTGATTGTTGCCAAAGTACTAGAAGATCTCTCTTTAGAAAGACTACTTCTTGCCTTTGGGCTAGCAGCATCAAGCCTGGGGTTTTCATCTGATGATGTTCCCCCAGAATCTTTCCTCTCTAAGACATTCTCTTGGGCTTGGGCCATCTCGCTGGGAACTTCAGAAGAACAATTGACATCCAGGTTCTCTTCTGAAGCCTCCATTGCTGTCACAGGGCTATCATCCTGCATTTCACATCTCATGAGAATAGATTCTTCTGGAATTTTGCTCAGCCATTCATAAACAACTTCCTCTGGAGATGTGCTGGGCAGGTCACTGAGTTTCATACCAGTGCTATCCTCTGGCTTGCCGACATTCCTCTTTTCTTTGTGAGGTTTCCCTTCTCTAGAGTTTTTCCTCAGCATTTTCCTCTCACGACCAGGCGAGGGGCCACCCTTCCTGGCTCTTTTGGCTGTTTGACTTGGGGTGACTGATCTGGAACCAGGTGTGATGGAGCCAGACAAACTAAGATTGGCTTTCTCCTCCAAACTTCCACTTCCCTCCAAGTTGGCATTCCACTTGCTATTGCTTGAGGAATGCTTGATTGCAGCATGTTTGCTTTTTCTGAAGTGAGGTGTTCCTCTGGGGGGAGTGGGGAGGCTTTTGCTGGCTGCTGAACTGGCCCAAGAGTGGGGTCCCCTGCTGTCATTTTTCCCCTTTGCTGGTAGGACCTGCAGTTTATCACTGTAAGTCCTGTAAGGCTGGGTTCTGCTGGACTGGGAGGAGCAACTACTTCTGCGGGTATTTGATTCTGCCACCTGAGGTTCTTTATTCTTCAACTCCAGAAAAACTCTAGGATGGTCACCCAAGGACTTCTCAACAATACCTTGGAATTCAGAAGATGTGTGTGAAGATCTTGGCTCCAGAGAGCTAACACTGGCTTTTGTGGCTTCTCTAGACTCCTTCTCCAAAGAGTTAGAACCTGATTGGCTGGAATTAGAAATATTCCTTAATTTTTTCTGACCTGAGTTATGATTGGAAGCATCACTGAGCCATGATAAACATTCTAAATAATGAGGAGAAGAGGAGGAAGATCCAGGATCTCTTGCAGTTTGCTGCTTAGTTTCAGATGAACTTCTAGAAGAAATTGGGGTTTGATTGTCTGCCCTAGACTTCTCTAGGAGAGGAGAACTTAACACGCTCCTTGGTAGGGACCTCTCTGGTGAGCCCTCCAAGATGGAGCTAGTCCCTCTATCCCCATTGTCCTTGATTTTTAGTTGACTACTTTTACTTCCCTCATGAGCTGTGGAAGTGTGAGAGATATTATGGAGGGATCCATCACTCCTTGGACTCTTCCATCCTTTGCTCCCACTGCCTGGTGAGGGACAAGAAGAGTATGGAATACAATTGTACTCAGGGTCACTGAACTCACCATTGATCACTGACCTGGGCATGTTCTGGACAGATCCAGAACTGGTATCCTGTCTCACCCTGCTGTGAGCATCCTCCTCAGCTTCCAGAGCTTTATTCTTTAAGGAGGGTGTGCCCACAAGGGAAGCACAAGAGCCCTCTTGAGCATCATTCACCTGAGGCATCACTTGCCTGCTCAGGTCACAGGCTGTGTCAAGGGATGGTAGATAATGGGCCACGGTGGCTTCTCCCTTAGCCTCTCTCACATAGGGACAGAAAGCCCCCTCCTGCCTAGGACTGCCACAACCCTCCACCATAGGCATCCTCTTCTCCCTACACCTGGAACATACAGATGAGTCTTCTGTGGCAACCCAAGCCTCATCCTTGAGGTGGTCCAGTGAACACGCTTTATTTCCCTCCTCCTCATCTGGTGGCCACTCCCTCCCTGCCTTGGGTTCCTGAGTTTTTTGGGACCTCTTCCTGGGTGAGTCAGGCTCTCCACCACAAGATTTACTGTTTTTCCCAAGGAGGGTATAGTCTTCCTCCACCTCATCATCACTTGAAGCGACTGTGGTTAAGTTCCTGTGACCTGAACCCTGGTGCTTTGCATGGCCCTGTAACCTGCTCTCCAGGGTCCCAGAATGATGAGGGGATCCTGCTGCACTGCATTCCAAGGGTTCTCCACCAGAAATGGTGCAGAGACTGTTCCCAGAAGTCTTTGTCTGGTGGATGGCCTGTCGAAACAATGAGGCCCCTGAGCAAGGGGACTGGGTTACCCAGGAACTTCTCCCAGGAGCTGCTCCATGTCCCTGGGAAACAAACATGGGATTTTTCCAAATCTCATAATTGGGTTGTGGCTGTAGATAAGAAACTTCTTCCAGCCCTTGGGAATTGGTCTCATTTGGACAAAGGAAAGTACCCATCTCTGAAGACCTCTGCACATTATTCTCCCTGGAAGGATGGAAGGCAACTCCTCTGAGTCCTGGTTCATCCCCATTGGCTTCCCTGAGATGGGACAGTTTCCTAACTTGGGTGGACCACTGGAGCATTTCCTCACTGAGGAGCCGGAATCGTACTTTCATTTCCACCGAGAGGCTGCCATCTTTGTTCACATGAACCTTCTTCTCAATGTCATCATTAGGCCCAAAGGGAATCGCACAAGGAGACCTCTCTGAAGCATTGGTGTTGGTTGTAGGGACAGGACTGCCACTGCTAATAGAGGCCCTAGAGGCATTGGCATAGGACTTCTCCGATGTCAGGGAAAGCTGCCTCAATCTGTTGCTCGATTCAGACCTTGAATGGATGACACTCTTCTTGGCTTTCAGCTCCCAATTAGCTGGCATTTAGTAAAAATAAATGGAAAAAATAAACAGAGTGAGTGGTGAAGCATCAAAAATGGGGACATGGGGTGGGATGGGCCCTGGAGAACTATTCAATATAATACATTCTACCTGAAACCCAAAGAGGCTGCACAAATGCTTTGGTTAAATTCACATTGTGTTGTAGGCAATGTGCTTTAAAATAAGAAGCTTTCTTTCAAGCTTAGTGCTTAGAAATCATTAGATTGATGGACAGTTTGCTTCTTTATATCCCCATTTCTTAACACAAAGTCCAGCAACTAGTAAATGCTTAATAGATGCTTGTTGATTTATCAATTGATTTTTATGGTGGTATTTATTGCAGCAAGATTCAATAGGGATTCAAATGAAGAGCAGTGCTCTGTAATGGGCTGAGGCTCCAGTTGATGCACTGAGGTCCCACGCACATGAGGCTAAATAGTAATTGGACTATCCTCTATTAATATATATGCTTGAAGATAGAATGGCCCCCACCCACTCTTTGTGCAAGTCCTGATGTGTTGTATAGGAAATGAGGTAGGGACAATTTTGGTGGGTGGAGGCAGAAGGGCAGGAAGAGAGGCCGAGAGAGACTGCTGGCTGGGTTCTTATCGCAGCTGTTCATTGCTATCGCCATCCCCCTTCACCTCCACAAAGAATAAAGATTGAAGATTTTCCCTTAACCTGAATTCCTGACTCCAGCTGATTTTGAAATACGTGGTCATCACAATGCTCAAATCAAAAGAGTAGCCTGAGCATATCTGGGAATTCCTAAATTCTTTGGCTCAAGCACAGAAATATGCAAATGTGCTGGCCATCAAAGTGTGGTAGAGGAGAAAGCTCATGAGTCAGGATAGCCAGTTCTAATTCCAGTTTGGATGTTAAATTACTGTATTGCTTTTGGGCATCCCATCACCTCTGCAAACTGTTTTTATCTGGAAAATGAGGACATTGGATTGAATATTTTTTAACATCATTTCCATGTGCTATATATAAATCTAGGAGTAGCATGGAGTAATGGGAAGTGCCCTGGAGCATGCTGTGGGTTCCAGTTCTATCTCTGACACTTCCTGACCGTGTTGCCATGGGGCAAATATCTTAATCTCTCTGAGTCTCAGTTTTTTGTTCGTACATAATGCGTACACTGTAAAGTGTACTTATTAATAATAGGTAGGATTAAAGTGGAATAAGCAGGAATAGGGGAATGATTTATACAATAATAACAATCTGTAAAGATAAAAAGCTTTGAAAGATTGGGAACTTGGATCAACACAATGATTAGCCACAATTCCAGAAAACTGATGATGAAACATTCTTTTCACCTCCACATAGAAGGATAAAAATTCAGAATGCAGATGTTTGTGTGTGTGTGTGTGTGTGTGTGCGCGCGTGAGAGAGAGAGAGAGAGAGAGAGACAGAGAGAGAGAGTCTATATGTATATATGTTATATATACGTTATTAATACAGGGATTTGTTTTGCTTGACTATGCATATGTGTAGTGGGTTTTGTTTTTCTTGCTTTTTTCATGGGGGGTGAGGGAGAGGAAAGAGAAAATGCAAAACTAGAAAATTTTTTAATTGAATTAAAAAATAATTTGAAAAGGCACTGTTAGTAAGAAGGATTGGGGAAGACTTCCTGTAGATGGGATTTTAGTTGTAATTTAAAAGAAGATAGGGAGTTAGAGTGAGGAGGGAGAAAGTTCCAGGCACAGTCAGCAGCTAGAGATGGAGGTTAGAGCCACGAGATGGAGCTTCTTATTCATGAAGCGTTCAGGAGACATTGCCACTGGATATAAGAGTACCTAAAGGTCTTTGAATACCATACAGATCATTTTGCATTTGCCCCTACAAATACAGTGGCTGAGATCTTTAAAGGTTCTAGCAGAATTCTCTGGTTGACTAGCTCTCTTGTCTAGTATATAAGGTTAGAAATATGGGGAAGAGTCATTTTATGTGTGTTTATAACTTTAACACAATTCTGTGTTCGCTGGATGTGTCTAAGCTTCAGACTTGAGGTCCAGGATGAGACAATGGCAGGGGATTAGGATAGGACTGTTGCTGTCTAGGTAGCATCCAAATTTGGGACTGGGCAAGGATCCTCTATGTTCAGTGAAATAATATTGTAAAGCACTGGCACATAATAAACACTTAATAAATGTTTGTTCCTTTCCTTCACTCAAGTAATTCAATGCAATTCAAGAAGTATTTATTAAGTATCTATTATGTTCCAGAATTATGTCATGCAGTTTGGATCCAAAGAAAAAGTAGTCTGTGTCCTCAAGGAGCTTTCATTCTGTGTGAAGGGACAGGAGTGTGTGTGTGGGGAATGATAACATACATTAATGTAAGCAAAAATTTAAATATATAAAATAGTTATTCAAAATATGTAAAAAAAATTACTGATGAAAAATAGATATGCAAAATTATTTTGAGAGAATTAGTGGCTGGGGAGATTAGGATATGCCTCTTAAAGAAGGTGGCAATTAGGTTGGTTTTTGAAGGAAGGTAGGGATGAGGCGGAGAGGAGGAAGAACAATATTCCATGTGTGGGACACAAGAAACCTGTGCAAAAATAGAGAGAACAGCCGATGAAATATCACATACAAGGACCACCTGATATACTGATTTGTCTGGAATTTAGAGTACATGAGGAGAGTGGCAAACAATCAGTCTGGAAAAACAGGATGGAATCAGATTGTGAAGGATTTTAAATGCCAGATAGAAGTTTGAATTTTGTCCTAGAGGCAATAGGGAGCTACTAAAGTTTCTGGAAGAAGAGTGTTTCAATATGAAGATTGACTCAGCTTTGATATTCAATACCTTTTCAGTTCCCAATGAACTTCTCTCAAAGCTTTCTGTTATAGAGGTCTCAGAACTTTCCAGATAGCCCTACAATTTCATCAGCATCTCTGCCTGGTTTGCTCTCCATGCCCCACACACAAGGGTACTCTCCTGTTTCAGTTTCCTTTTATGTATTAGATTGGAGGCTCCTTAAATTAGCTTAAATTCCTACTGTCTTTCTTGTTTGTATCCTCAGTGCTTACCACAGTGCCTGGCACATAATAGGCACTTAACAATGTTTATTAAATTGAATTGAAATGAACTATGCTTTAGAAATATTAATTTTTAAAGGCTCACCTTGGTTCTTCTATTTTCATCTAGAAAGAAGATCCTTTCATGGCCTCTAAGGCACAGAGGAGAAATGTTCTCTCTGATCTTATTCTATCTTCTAGTTTAGTTAGGCTTTTGTCTGGATGGAGCAGAGAGATGACTATATCTCTGTCATATCTTTGTTTTGTGGGCCTTTAAATAAAGAAACTTCATAGCCCTGGGTGAGGCTATGACTATATAGTCATTCTTTCTCTGTCTTTTACTTCTCTAATCTCAATAATAGCAAAATTACTGTCTTAGTAGTGCAGCAAGCAGTTAAGAGATTTATTTTTCTTCTCTCCCCAGCCACATGTAAGAAATCATTCTCCCCAAACTCCAAAAATATGCAGAGAGCATTTTTTTAGCAGGGATGGAGCAGCTTGCATGTGGGAGCAGACACAATAGGAACTATGGGACAGAAAAAGTGTCTAAGGATTAAGTAATATATGTGTGTGTGTGTGTGTGTGTGTGTGTGTATATATGTATGTATATTATATATATAATGGTTTACTGGCTTCAAAGTGCATATACTCTAAACACTGGTTATAAGGATGATGATGTAAAATCAGAGATGATCTTAAAGATTTCAAAGATGTGGCAGCAATGGCCAATAGTCAATTTTCTAGTGCATCCAGTTTTATAAGGGCCTATGACAACAACATATTAGTACTGTGTCATGAGAATATTTCTAGAGCAACAATTTTGAGGAATCAAGTTTTCCTTATCCAGGAATTCCAAATGTTAATGAAATCAAAGGTCCGTACCTTTCTCCTACAATGAACAAAAGTCAAAAACGTTAGATCTAGAAGGGAGCTTTGAGATCTCAGAGATCCCAGATCCCAGATTTAGGACTGAAAGATACCATTAAGGTCATCTAATCCAAACTCTTCATTTTATAGATGAGAAAATGGAGGCCCGTCTGCCCAAAGTCACACAGCAAAGTTGTATACATATATTGAGAGTGCGGGATGAATACAGCATCAACTAACCATTGCTCTTCTTTGAAGACAGTCCTGGCAACTTCTCAGGCAAACGTCTCCTGGAGCTTTCCACCGCCATAGGTCTGAATGGCTCTTGTCCAGCACACACCACAATAGAAGGGCCTTGTAGCAGACTCTGTAGGGATTCCACCTGAAGAGGATGCAGATTTCATTAGATGTCATTTCTGTCCTACATTCAAGCCAATCACAATGTTCTTTGGTTGTGAATACTTTTCTTGAGATATTTCCCCTTATTCCTAGCTTAGAGGAAAGCCATTTCCAAACTGTCAGAAAAGAGATTGTTTTACTACCTCTAAAACAGAAGGCCAAGAAACCATTATTTTGGTCACTGGCTATATAAACACAGTCTGGAAATGAAGCTAATTGGTTATTTATTATCCATACGCATTTCTTAAACTTAAAGAAATTACCCCTCCTCACTTTTGTCATTTAAGAATCCCTAACTTCCTTCTAGGTTCCATACAAGTACCACCAGCTCCCCCAAGCCTTTTCTGAGTGCCCCATGTGGTACCTCTGTGCATGTTTCATCTCCCCCTCCAGCAGAATGTAAATTATTTTCATTTTTGCCTTCTTGTTTCCAGAGCCTAACAGGGGTCCTCAAACTACGGCCCATGGGCCAGATGCGGCTGATGAGGACGTTTATCCCCCTTACCCAGGGCTATGAAGTTTCTTTATTTAAAGGCCCACAAAACAAAGTTTTTGTTTTTACTATAGTCTGGCCCTCCAACAGTCTGAGGGACAGTGAACTGGCTCCCTATTTAAAAAGGTTGAGGACCCCTGCATGCTTTGTAAATAGGAAGTACTTAATGTACTTAAGTACTTTTGTCAAATTTGAATTGAGAAGCTCTGTGAACCGCAGACTTGTATCTAGGGCCATGCTTTTACTCTTCAAAACCTAAAAGTGTTGATATTATTTTAAAAATCCCAAGGGAATAAGAGATTTCACAGCCTCCATTTATGGGTCTTCTACCACCTCACAACCATCATGACAAGGCTTTAAAATTGATTTATTTTCTTTTGTATTATGTTTTAAGCACATATCCTCTGGCCCTTCCCTTGGTGAAGACACAAGGAAGCTGATTTCTGTCCTTTAATTACCTTTCTTAAGGCTCAGAATTTATGCTCATCAGCTTCTGCTGATATATATAATCTGATACTCCTGCCCAGCTACTTGCAATCCTTCCTCCCATCCCATCCTTAATCCTTCAGGCTATCCTTCCTAGGACTCATTTTCAGTGAACAGATTCCTTTATTTGGAAAAGATCGATCTAATTTGGCTGATCTCTGTATGTCCTCCTGTCTATTAATGGCAAGAGGGTTTGTGTCAGTTATGTGCTTTTGTTCCTGCCTACTAAATCAGAGAAGTGGGCCAAGATCCCAGAATATGAAAGTGCTCAATTGCCTTTCTAAGTCTCCAGATGAATTTCTGGAGCACATGGATGTGAAAAATTCCTTTTGTTCTTCCTTATGGTGAACAAATATTGCTATTGACCAATATTACAAGCTAAGACTCTGAAGACTAATCATTACCCCAAGGCATAGGATATTAGGCTTTCTAAGATCATTAATTTAGAGTCTAATTTACAATGAGGATCAGATTATAGGCAGAAATTCAAACTCCAGGATTTAAACTCAAGCCTTTCAAACATAGTATTATTTCTGCTGTAATTCTACTACTAATTAGCTGGGTACTTCAGCAGCTTACTTTTTTTTCTGTTTTTTCATCTGTAAAACTAGGTTGTTGGACTAGTTTAAGGATTCCTCACCTTTTTGGTGTCATGGACCCTTTTGGCCTGATAAAGTCTTTGAACCTCTTGTCAGAATCAGATTTTCAAATGTTTATATTAGAATATATATGCTAACAAAGGAAATAAGTTATATTGAAAATCATTATCAAAATATATATATATTTTTTAAAAATTCAGACTCCAAGTCAAGAATTGCTGGAGTAAATGGTCTCTAAAGTTCCTTCTGACCCTAACATTCTTTGGTCCCAGGACTGTTAGAGTTCATTCTGGATTGCCAGCTCTTGGGAAGTATTCAGCAAAGCAAGCCCTTTATTCTTCCCTCAATCAGGACAGTTTTTACCTTGGAATTGTCTAAGGCAAGAGAAGGGTCTGTGAATCTACTTATTCAGCAGGATGCTCTCTGAATGCTTTCTCCCCCCCCCCCCAGGTGATTGAGGTTAAGTGACTTGCCCAGGGTCACACAGCTAGGAAGTATTAAGTGTCTGAGATCAGATTTGAACTCAGGTCCTCCTGATTTCAGAGTTGGTGCTCTATCCACTGCACCACCTAGCTGCCCCTTCCCTGAATGCTTTTGAGTCAGATTATTCATTTATACAGATAAGATCAATCTGGACCAGTATGTGTCTATGAGGGTGATATTCCCCATTTCCATCCAGCTAACCTTTTTTGAGAGATGATGCAATGATCAAATAACTCCCTTCCACATTTAAGGAACAATTCACCTTTTAAACATTTTGTCCTGATGGTCCAAGAAATCTGGATCAGAGGAAAAACATGGAGGAAACCAACACATACCCTTTTCTAGTTGTGCCCCTGCTAAAGTCTTGCTCTGGCTGCTCATCATGGTGTGGGAGTGACTCATTCCAACATGGGGGTGTATGTCAGAGAAAAACAATCTAGGAAAGCTCAAGTATAGTTCTAGAAACAGAACATATACCTGTCAGTTGGGGCCAGACTTTCAAAATGCAGAAAGGCTAATGGCCAGACAATTAGGTTGCCTAGTCATTCATCATCTTGATCATAGTAACTCATAATGATCATCTACTAAGAAGCCAAAGGCTTGTGAGATCACGGGTCTTCTCAAGTACTACTATCAGACCAACAGTGAAAGAAACCCAGTTGTGTCTGGGGAAAGATTTCCATGCCCTCTGGAGATTCAGAGATGTTAGGCAATGAGAGTGAGTGTTCTTTAGCCAATAGTCCAGTGAAAGTCATAACTTTTGCTTATTTGTCCATTAACAAGTCTCTTTTCACCATTTTGCAAACTTCCTTTGCTTCCTCTGAGGCTTTTTTCTTCTAGGAAAACTCTCCTTTCTAACAAATCAGCTTCTGACTCTGACAATCCAAAGAACAAAACACACTATTCTGTAACTACCAAGGTGCTAGATGGGTGTTTACTGTAATGGGCTGAGGTTTGAGCTGATGCACTGAGGTCCCAAGTACATGAGGCTAGATAGTAATTGGGCTATACTCTATTAATATACATGATTGGATAAAGAATGGTCCCTGCCCACTCTCCGTGCAAGTCCTGATGTGTTGTATAGGAAATGACGATTTTGGTGGGTGGAGGCAGAGAGAGAGGGAGGAAGACAAGCTGGGGGAGATTGGGCTGGGTTCGAGACTCCAAGCTGCTGGTTGTGTGGCTGCTGGTCGAGCTAGCTTCTTGACTCAGCTGCACACATTGCTATCGCCGATTCTCTTCCACCTCCAATCCTTCTTCACTGAGAATAAAGACTGACGATTTTCCCCTAACCTGAATTCCTGTCTCGTGCTGATCTTAAAAATACACGATCTTCACAGTTTACCTTACCTTACTCCCATCGGTATTGTAGAGCTGATTTACTGGGAAGTGCAAAACCTCCGATGCATCATTGAGGAAGGCCTTTAGGTTCTGGGTATTCTTCAGACTCAGAATCAAGGAACGCCGAAACCCAATATCTCCATTCTTTACCAGAGTTAACTTCCTCGGGGCATTAGGGCCCTGCCAGGGTGGGGTCTCCTGCCAGCTTTCTGAGTTGCCAAGCCTCTGGGTGGGATAGCCACTTGCTGAGGATGCTGTTGACTGCTTATGTGATCCACCAAGGGCCTTGGAAGGGTTTCTGTCAGAACAAATATAACAGCCTCCATCTTCCAGCTGCTCCAAGGAATTAATACAGTGTACTCCTTGGGGTGTAGTGATGGTGCGGACACCAAATGATAGGGGAATGTGGTGAGAGAGCTCATCCATGAGGGCATTGAAGCTCTTGAACATGCGCTGGTTGACAACCATCCGAACTCCACCAAAGCGGGGGTCTCCTTTCTTGAAGAAGGTTATCGTCTTGGCTGGAGGAACCTGGGTGACAGTTGTGGCTCGTGCCACCAGTGGAAAGGCATATTCATGGTGATTTTGGGAAGGAACATCATCCAGAGCGTAGTTCATTCCTCATAGGCTCAGGGAGCTACAGCAAGAAATTAGGGAAAATAGAGTTAGGTACAATCAAATCTAGAAAAACTTATATTTTCCATTTGTCCAGTTCAACAGAAAAGCACCTCCATCCCCAAATATAGTCCATTGTCAATTGTCTAAGGAAGGGAGCAGAACCGGTAGAATACTTTCTACTATAACAACAACTTTGTAAAAATTTCACACCTTTTAAAGACTTAAGAACTCTTGATAGCCTTTATGCTCCACTAGTACCCTCATGGTGTCCAAGAAAACAAAGAAGCACCAATATGGTAGATGGAGTGGTGGGGGTGGGATTTATGGGAAGTTATAGACCAAAGTCATATAAGATGGATGAGCATCAAGGATTGCATACACTGATGGGCAGTCAGTCAATTAATATTTATTAAGCACCTACTATTTTTTAGGAACTGTGCTAAGTGCTAGGGATAGAAAGAAGGGGGGAAATAGTTTGTATTCTCAAGGAGTTCATAGTCTGATGAGGGAGATAAGATGCAAATCACTATTTACAAACAAGAAAGAAACAGGATAATTTGGAAGTACAGGAAGGCACCAAGATTAATGAGCTATGGGATTTAGGAAAACTGACAGAAGGTGAAACTGTAGCTGAGGCTGGAAGGAAGTCAAAGAAGCTGGAAGCTGAAGATTAAGAGGTTCCAGGCAAGGGGGGCAGCATGGAAAAATGTACTGAGTAAGGAGATGGAGTGTTATGGTTGAGGAGCAGTAAATCACAGACCAGTTTGAGTATTTGAGCTTAACCCAGTACTTAGCACTTAGTAGGTGCTTAATAAGTGCCTTGAGTATATATGCACGTACATCTCCACCTACATAATAGTCTCATTGGGAGTGATGACCATGCCTTAGAGTTCTGTGTATTGACATCTTCCTTCTTCTCCTACCCTAATCTAACACCTATTACAACCTTACCTTGCATTTAACAAGTATTCAATAAATATGCACTGATCAGTTAGTTAAAATATATTTGTAACTCTGATTGGCTTGCAAGGACTCAGCCTCTGCTAAGATTTTTCATTATCTGATAATTACAAAAAAAAAGCAACTTCCTCAAAATAAACAAAAATAAATTGTTCTTTACAATACAATTATAAACAGTACCCTAATGTTCTAATTACATATAGGCCAAAATCATAATATTTCATTTAGGTGGTGAAATAGAATAGAGATGGGCTTGGGGTCAGGAAAACTCCTCAGACACTTATCAGCTGTATGACTCAGGGAAATCACTTAACTCTGTTCTCGGTTTTCTTATCTATAAAATGAGCTAGAGAAGGAAATCAACAAACTAGTTTGGTATCTTTTGCAGAAAACTCCAAATGAGATCACAAAAGAGTCGAATACAACCGAAAAAACAGCTGAACATCAGAAAATAATCCTACTTGTTGCAGACATTCAATTCTGTCTATAAACAGATAGATGATGCAGTAGATAAGAGTGCAGGGCTTGGGGTCAAGAATTGAATGAAAATATAAACTCAGATCTCTACTACCTGTGTGAATCTGAGTAAATCAGTTAATCTCTAGTTTACTTCAGTTTCTTCGTCTATAAAATTAGTATAATAACAATACTTACTACCCAGAATTATTGTGATGGTCAAATATTATAATTATTATTAAAATTTTGACTGAATTTTCCTTTCTTAATTTGCCCTTTGACTTTACTAATCTAGGAAGTGACATCCCTCTTTTGCTTTATTCTGTGCAAGATGGCTTTGGTGAAAGTACAAATCACCCAAGTCAAAAGCACCGATGTGGAAAACATCAAGAATAAATCTTTTTGGGGCAAATCATTTTGCATTGCTCTGACACATAGAAAAGAGTGGCTTTTTTCATTGGCTATGTACTTCAAATTGGTTGAATCTTTAAGTCTGCTTTAAAGATCAACTGAAGAACAGCAACCTCTTCCATTTAGAAGTAAAGAAATACCATATAATTTTAGTTTTTCTTTCTTTAAAAAATTATCTCTTACATGTAAAAATATTGTTAATACTCATTTAAAAATGTTTTGAGTTCCAAGTTCTCTCCCTCCATTCCTTCCCTCCCATCTCCTTGAGAAGGCAATTTGCTATATATTATACATGTTCAGTCTTACAAAATGTATTTCCATATTAACCATATTGCAAAACAAACCAAAAAAGGCCCCCCAAATATAAAGTTTAAAAAGTATGCTTTGATCTACGTCAGACTCCATTAGTTTTTTATCTGATTTCATCATAAGTTCTTCAGAATTGTCTTGGATTGTTGTATTATTTAGCTTTTAGAATAGCTAAGTATTTCATAATCGATCATTGTGTAACATTGATGTTACATGTACACTGTCTCATGATTGTGATCTCTTCACTTTGCATCAGTTTGTGTAAATCTTCCCAGGTTTTTCTAAAAGCATCCTGCTTATCACTTCTTAAAGCACAGTTGTATTCCATTGCAATCATATATACAACTTGTTTAGCCATACCCCAATTGATGGGCATTCCTTCAATTTCCAATTCTTTACCACCACAAACAGAGCTGCTATGAATATTTTGTATTTTCTATGAATATTTGTATAAACAGGTCTTTTTCCTTTTTTTGTTTTGTTCATTTCTGTCATAGTTCTGCATCATTCCACAACCCTTTGGGCATAGTTCCATATGGTTGGACCAGTTCACACCTCCCACTACAGTATATCAATGTTCCAATTTTTCCACATCCCTCCAAAATTTGCCATTTTCCTTTTCCATCATATTACCAAAAGTAATTGATAAATTTGTGTGTCATCCTTGTGTTGGGGCCGTACTAATCAGGAATTCCCTTTGGTAAACAGGGCAAGGTCCACCTTTCTCCTTTCATTAGACATCTCTGATCTTGAGAACTGGACTGGAGATTCTGGCCTGACTTTGCCGGTCCTTTTCGGTTCTAGGCACAGGGAACCAGGAGATTGCACCATTGGGACCTTGCAAGTCAGAGTTCCAGGACAGGTGTTGCAGAAGCTCATCAGGGATGGCCTGACAAGTCAGGAAGCTGAGATACAGACCAAGGGAAGATGTGGTCTTAGAATCGGGTGGGACTAATGCCATGTAGCTAATATAATAAGTTAATATATCAACCTAATCTTCCTTCCTTCCCAAAGACTGAAGGGACAGGGGAGGAGTATGTCCTGAGGTATCGAGGTGGGAAATGTTTGTATATTAATTCTTATTATCAGTGACTTGAAATATATCTATAACTCACATGGACTTAAAAGGATTCAGGCTTAGTTGGTATTTTTCACATACTCATCATTGTAATATAATAATTTACCTTTGAAGTAAGTATCCTTTGTAAAAGTAATCTGGCTGATCAAATGAAACTGGGAAGCTCAGAGTTCTCAAATTGAGAGGAACACAATTGGCAGAGATTGGCAGAGATGAGAGCATCCTATTTCCCCCAACCACCCCCTCCACACACACACTCTTGAAGTTACCCAAGAACCCTGGGTAGAAATGTAACATCAGGCCTTCAGGCAATAGGGGCCAGAATAAGCGTTTTTATGACTCTAGGTATGAAATGACTATATAATCCTCTCTCACTTAAGTACAAGGTGTATATTCAATTTATTTAATCTCTTCCTCTGTTAATTAATCCTCCAAAACTGTTCTTCCTGGAACTTTATAGTAGAAAGAACACAGGATTTAAGTGTAGTGGGAGGGAGTTTGTTTCTACCCTCTTTCCCCAGCCTGGCTGATGTAATCACATAAAGTAGAGGTATATGACAGAAAAGAGGAAGAGTAAATGTGTTTTAGTATAAAAATGTATCTGTGCCTGTTATCCCTTCATGAGCTGTGAAAAGGCTTTCTTTGAAGGAATTACAGAACAGCTAACTATTGTTTGACCAAGGATAAGCTTTGCCACTGGCAGCCTTTTAAAAAAAAAAGCCAGAGTGCAGAGTCTAGAGACAGATGCAGAGAATTGGGAATAGGAAGCAGCTTCAAGGGAAAATGAACTCTAGCAGCAGAGACTGTGGATTCAAGACAGAACTAGCCCAATTAGTGGAAAGTCAGGAGAGGAGCAGCCCCAAAGAGAGCCATCAGCAACCTTCCCAACAGACACTACACCCAGCAGGGAACTGTGTGAAAACATCCCAAAGAAGAAAGGATAACAGAGACCTGTGATACTTCCAGTCTATATGACTTAGCCTCATGTGTTTCATCTTGTTTCACCTTTAAAATGATCTAGATATGTTCTTTTCTTTACCCACTCCAGGAGGTACACTAAACCCCAGATAGACAATTACACACATTCACAGAGGTGGGCCATGGAAATTCCCTCCAGTGAAAATCACAATTTATTTCTAACTTAGTTTTAGACACTTGCCTGATCCAGTAGAATTAAATAATTTGCTTTTTTTAAAAATAGAATAGAGATGGGATTGGATAGAAGGTCTTTCTGCTCCAGGTCTGAGACCAACATTCTATATCTCCTAAATCTTAATCCCTCATCTTGGCAAAGAAAAAGAATCAAGTGTGTATATTTTAGTTATTTGCATGTTGTCTTCCCCCATTAGACTATAATCTCCTGGAAATCAGGAACAATGTTTTTGTCTTTGAATTCCCCTAGCTTAGTGTTTGACACATAGTAGGCACCTTAAAATGCTTTATGACTGGCTTATGTATTGTGCAAAGGCTCCTCAAAACCACTTTGTGAGGTAGGTAATGAATGTATCAATGTCTTCATTTTATAGTCCAGGAAATAACTTGTCCAACATCCAACAGCTAGAAAGTGATGGAAATGGGACAGAAACCCAGATGTTCTGAATCTTGGTCCACAAAACCAAGGAGCTCAGACAACAGAGTGTTAATCAGCTGGACCCACAATATTGGATTTCAGTGTAGGTGCAGTAGAGGAGCACCCAACCACAATAAAAAGAGGAGTTGTCAGGAAGAAGCAGAGGAAGAAGGAGAGGAGGAGGAGAATTCCAGCTGGTGGGGAATGGAAGGGGAAGCCAGAGAAAAAGAGATAAAGGAGCAAAAGGAGAAAAATAGAAGCAGCAGGAAATCCTCCAGAGGTGACCACCCCAATGAGGAAAGGAGACTGGGTGGGTCGGCTGCAGAGGAAACTGCTTTGTGTGGGGTCTTATAACTGGAATTTGAAAAGTAGAAAGGGCAAGCCTCAAGAGTGAGTGATTGCTAGAGAATAAGGGTAAAGCAAAGGGAGAAAAGTAGATACAGTGAAGAGAAAATCTAAGATCCATACAAGGGACAAAGGGAAACATGGTCTAATGGAGCAAGTCAAATCAGTCAGGGAAGTGGAAGAACATTGAAAGAAATCTTGAAAGATTGATTTTATTCACAAACAGGTGGATACACTGTGATAATTATCACAGTTTAAGAACAGAACAGGCAAGCTGTATGGCATAGGGAGAAAAGAAAAATTTGCTATGACCACAGTAACAAGAGTGAAATTGAGTTGGAGCATCATTAGAGCTGAGAGAGACCTAAGCATACTGGTCCAAAAGAAGAAATAATAAGAAAGAAAATCCATTTTGTCTCCTTACCTTTGCTCTGGCTGTCCCCCTTGCTGGGAATGTTCTCTTCCCTTGTCTCCTAGAATCCCTCGTTTCCTTCAATGATTAGCTCCAGTGCTAACTCCTACAAGAGATCTTTCTTAATTTTTCCTAGTTATTAATGCTGCTCCATGCCCTCTTCCACTATTTTGTATGTATCTCATAGTATTTTTGTATCTATATTTGTCTTTTTTCAAAATTTTATCTTAGAATAATGTTATTTTATATGTGCACAGATATAATTTTCTCTTGAGAATAATGTAAGGTCCTTGGTAGCAATGATTTTTGGTTTTTTTATCCTTTTATCCAGAATCTAGAAAAAAGCCAGGCTCAGAAGAGACACTTTGGATTGAAGGAAGCAGGATAATATGGCAGAGATGATGAGGTGGAATGTACATGTAGAAGGGTTTGCTTTGACTAGTAGAAGGACCAGCTCATTATGTGAAATTGGAGTGATAGAGGAGATAGTGGCAGAAGGCTTCTGAGTGATGTGAAATGAAGAAGAGGAAGAAGAGAGAGCTTTTGGTGAATGGCCTCATTGTTTTTTAGTGAAATGTAAGGCAAGGTCTTCATCTGAGAGGATGGAGAAGGGGAAACTATGGGAGGTTTGACAAACATTGTAAAGATTCAGATTAAATGAATCTCAATGGGGAAAAGATTTCTAAGTGATGATGGTAGCAGGAGAGTTGAAAATGGCAATGGAAAACAAAAAATATTCCAAATTTCTCAACTCAGACTGTGAGTTGAGGAAATGAACGAAAGTGCAACCATCTCTGGAAAAGATGGCCAGACAGTAAATGTAATCAGGAGAGGGACTAGCAGTTTTACCGAGAATCAGAATATGAAAAGAGTAAGAAATAAAAATAATTCGAGATGATACCAAATTTGTTAACTACAGAGGAAGTATTTAGGAAAGCACAGTGGAAGGAATGATAACTTTAGAGTGGGATGGTAATGGACAGTGGAAAGGTCAGGTTAAGAGGAACAGGGATATGAGAGTGGGTAGTGGGAAATGGAGAATGGGATTTTGAATACTGACAGAGGCTCAGAATTTACTGTTATGGGATGGGATGGAAATTGTTAGTCATTGAGGAATAAGTGCAGGTAAGTTGTCAACATCCCTCTAGATAGCGTCTTCTCAGGGCATCGGGTAAGTCAGTTGAGGCACAGCAGGGAGAACTGATTGAAACTTCCTCCTTTGAGGGCAATAACTGACCAGATGAAGAGACTGGCAGGTGATAAAATGACCTGTATGTATGTGTATGTCATTTCCTGGAAACAGGAAGTAAACTGAAATGTCTGTGCCCTATAATCCAGAGATTTCACTAGTAGGCATATACTCCAAGGGGTAACAGACAAAAATAAAACTCCTATAACCCCAGAATATTTATAGCAGCATTTGTGGCTGGAAAGAAACTAGAAACAAAGCAGATGCATATCCGTTGGGATATAGCTAAACAAATTGAATATGATGACTAAGTTAAAATATTACTTTGCTTATAAGAAATCACAAACATGTTGAATATAGTTAAGTTCTGGAAAACTCATGAACTGATGCAAAGGGAAGTAAGCAGAAGGAGGCAAGTGCTAGATCTAGTGGCTACAATATAACTGGAAAGAATACCAATAAAACAGTTTAAATGATGCTGAAAAATTATATTGACTAAGTTTATCCCTTTAAAAAAAACAGGAAAAATATCTCTTATTCTACTTTATGTAGATGTGGTATCCTGCATATAATGTCAGACTTTTGGGATATGGTTTTGAAGAACTTTATTTTTGTCTTCCTTTTTAAAATTTGTCTCATCACCTAAGATGAGAGATTGTTCTCTTAAGTACAAGGGAGAAAACTGGAAAATACAGGTAATGTGAATATAAATATCTATTTAAAACCTTAAAAAATTTAGTATCGCATAGAAGACAATAGGTAGGCATATGGTGGTTGGGAGCTGCAATATTTAGCTATGAAAAGACTGGTAACAAAAAATACTATTAGGGAAACACATGCTAGAAAGAAAATATGGGCTGGTCACATGGCAAGGACAAATATCAACAGGGAGATAGCCCAAGTGTATCACTGATAACCTCATGGTATGAGAAGAAAGTAGAGAAAGTTTTCAGTATATTAAATAGAACTCCTAGAGCAGACTCATGGGGGAAAAACATGGTCTCAAAGGATGGTCAGGATGAATGAATTGCAATTTGCATCAACGGAAGGAACATAGAAATTAATAAGATCACATCCATTTTGAGTATTTGAATAGATAAAAGATGAAAGCAAGGTAGGCAGTGAAGAAAAAATATAAAGAGTAGCACTGATTCATAAAAATGGTGACAAGAGAATTCAAACTCAGAATGAGGTAAGACTTGTCATGGATGCTAAGGCAAAAGCTTTTGTTATGTAGAAGGCAAAAGAAAAAAAACACAATTGGTCAAACTATTGCTATGGGTGGGTAAAACAATATCAAATGATGGAAATTCAATTCTCATACAGGTCCTGTGGACAGGATGGTGATATATGGGCTAGATGGTCTCTTCCTTATCAATAAAAATAGCTTTTTAGTTGTCAACATCCTCAAACTTTTCTGCAGTCCTTGATGCTATTACCTGTCCTCTCCTCCCAAAATGAGTTCTTTGCTCAGGTTTTTGTGACCATGCACTATCCTGTATCTTCTCTTATAAGCCAGACCCTCTTAGCCTTCTTTGAGAATCACCCTTTGTATACCGCCCCCTAATTGTGGATCTTCCAATGTGCTTATTCTGGGGTTTCTTCACTTTTCTCTCAGTGACCTCAACAGTACATATGGATTTAATCAGCATCTCTGTACTCCAGACTTGCCAACTCTCTGGATCTCCAGACCTAGGTCACCAACTGTCTTTTGGACACATCAACCTGGATTTCTTCCAAGTATCTCAAACCCATCATTTCTAAAATTCACTTTCTTTCCCCCAAAAAATTCCACATTTCCATATCTATCAAGGGCACCATCATCACTGCAGCCCCCCAGGTTCCCAAGCTCAGTGGCATCGCTGAAGCCTCAGTCTTACTCACTATGAACTGGTTACCAGGCCTTGTCATTCCCTCTCTTTACGTCTCTCATGTATGTTCCTTTCTCTTTACCCACACTTCTATTCTGGTTTAGGCCTTTCACCTTTTACCTGGACTACTGCAATTATTTTCTAATTGATTTTCATCCTTCCAGCCTCTCACCTCCAATTCCTCTGTCACTCAGCCACCCAAGGAAACTTGTTTTAAGCCTAGATCACTTTTCTACTCAATAAACTCCAATGGCTCCCTATTGTCTCTGAGATCAAATGTAGACTGCCGTGTTTGGCATTTGAAGGCCTTCAGAACCTGAACCTGACTTACTTTTTTATCTTATCATATGCACACTCTTTGGGGTAGCTAGGGGATTCGACAACATGTCCAATACAAAAGGCAAGATTTGGACTCAGATCTTCTTGACCCCATGTCTAGCACTGTATATATACACTGTATTATCACTCTAGCTGCCTAACCTAAAGAAAGATAACAAAGGAACCTTAGAAAATGACATGCTCCCCCAAATGAGGCAACAAAAAGAGGGCCAGAACTGGTGCTGGGGCTCTGAGGGTGGAAAAGAAAGGGGATGGCAGGGCCAGGAGCGCAGAGCCCCAGGCCAAGCCCCAAATGCAGAAACCAGTCAGCGGGCATATTTTGTCTTTCGGTTGTGAAGAGGGCAAATCTCTCATGAAATGCTCTGACATGCTGGAGAATTGGATTTAAGGGAGGCAGAACTGTGCAGAGTGTGCAGAGCCGGGACCAAAGGTTCTGAGAGCAGAGCACGCCCCATCCCAATGCCATCCTTCTTCAGCATCTTGTACGGGGCTGGCAAATCTATGCAACACAGATAGGAGTTACCAGGGGAAAAATAGGACCTCACGTCCTTCCCCCTCGCTTCCCCTCAGTGAAAGCCCAGATGGGGTCCTCATACTTTTTAAATAGGGGGCCAGTTCACTGTCCCCCAGACTGTTGGAAGACCGGACTATAGTAAAAACAAAAACTTTGTTTTGTGGGCCTTTAAATAAAGAAACTTCATAGCTCTGGGTGAGGGGGATAATCGTCCTCAGGTGCCACATCTGGTCCGCGGGCTGTAGTTTGAGGACCCCTGCATGGAGCAAAAGAGGTTGCCAGGTTCCTGATCCAGGCTAAATTCTGCTCTGGGGCAGCTTGAGGGTGCTGTGGAGCCACTGATTACAGAGAAGTGGCCACCTGCCCAGAGCCTCCTCCCTCCTCCACTTCCTCCATTGCTCTCAAGTTCTGAGTTTTTAAGTTCCTTTTCCCTGACATTCCTAAATGAAGTGTGAAGGGATTACACAGGTCTGAGTGTCTTTAAGAAATGGCAGGAGGAAATGAGCTTCCCCCGTTCTTAAAGGGAAGGACCGACTTCCCAGGAAAGGCAGAAGCCGAGGGTCTTCACGACTTGTTGACATAATAGATTCTCATCCAGGAAGTGAGTTGTTCTGTCAATCAGTCACAGTGGAGAGAAAGGATGTGCCCTCGTGAGGGTTCTCCCCTCACCCAGACAGGGGAGAAGCTTCAGGGGCAGCCTGTGCTGTTCTCACCCTGGACTGGAGCCGATTTCCTGTTTCCCCCAGAAAAACGAAGGAAGAGAGGCTGGGGGAAATCACCTTTGGTGTCAGACACCTGTTCTGTGTCAAGGAAAAATAAGAGCATTGTGGGCCGATGGAAACTATGGGGGGGTAGGCCTCCTCCCTCCCCCCCTTTCCCCCCCAGCAGCATTTATAATGGAAGGAGCCGTTTAAAACATTGTGTCATGTGTTTTATTACATTTGATCCAAAGGTGTGAATTCCAATAAGCAAGTCAGATGTGAGACTCGGGATGCACCGATTTCTCTTCTACACATTCTACATGCATACAGATACAAGTATATGCACATATACATGTGTGCAGATAGATACACATAGGTATATCTGTGTGTGTGTGAATACCTGCATGCACACGTACCTACAAACACTGGTCTTTCCTCCCACTCCCCCCAAGTAGCACACTTGCCCACACATGAACCTTCTAATGACAGGAAACCTGAACCTAAAAGAAGTTACTTCAGTGGTAGAAATTTCATGCATGTGGAGCTTTAGGTGCCTTTCAAAGTCATTCCACGTGAGCACGGAAGCTTCACCTACATAGAGGATCTGGCTAAAGACACTTCATAACAAGGTCTTTGGAGGAAAAAAACACTAGTATAACAGGAAATATTGTTGTTTTAACTGCTTTCAGCTTCCCCCCTTTGTCTTCAGTGTTATAAACAAGACAATTCCCCAAAGCCACATCTAATCACCGGGCTACAGAGGTCTTGGGTCAAGCAATCAGAAATGGCTCTTGGTTGAGATTAGGTAATTCAGGAGCTGGGATTTGGCATATGTGGTTCAGTGGCTCCCACTAAAGAACTTTGGCTCTGAGACAACAGGTGTCCAGATGCACCATGAGAAAACTGCCCACATCCTGTGGAAGGGGGAGAGTCCTTTCCATATTACAGCAAGTTACACAAATTTATATTGCTATCATTTTGCAAGCATTTTCATAGATTTGATGGTCTATAAACTTGGATGGGAAAAATTACATTTTTTAGTATTATTAATTTCCTTTGTAACTCTATATGTTTTATTTTATTCATTATTCTGAGAATCAGTCAACTAATGAACATTTTTTAAAGTATCATGTACCAGATACTATGTTAATCATAGGGAATACAAAAAGAGACAAAAGACAGTCCCTTCCCTCAAGGAGCTTAAAATCTAATGGAGGGGCCATAGGCTTCATTCACCTGACTGCCAATAGGGTCCATTATCCCCCTCCCAAAAATTAAGAATTCCTGGACTAGAGAAACCCCACAGGTGTGAGAATGTGTGGTATAGAGGACAGCATGCTAGATTTTTGCAGTTAAAAGAGGCCTTTTCTTTCTTTCTTTCTTTCTTTTTTCTTTTTTGCTGAGGTAATTGGGATTAAGTGACCTGCCCAGGGTCACACAGCCAGGAAGTGTTAAGTGTCTGAGACCAGATTTGAACTCAGGTTCTCATGACTTCAGGACTAGTACTCTTATCTACTGTGCCATCTAGTTGCCCCTGTTCCTGCAATTTTCCAGCAATGTAATCATGGATACAAGACATCTTACTTTGATAAGATTTATCTAGAAAATGATTTTACCTGTCCATTCTCCTTACCCCAAAAGAGGGAAATGTAATCCTTCAATGAATCATTTTGTGCTTTGGAATAAGACTGCATATTTCTCAGTCCCCTGCTGCTATGAAAGCGTTAATGTTGATCATATAAATCAGTCCTTGTCTCCTAAGATATAGTATACTTCCTAAAGCTCAGTTACAATGTACATAGTGATATATACAACAGAGATGGAAAGAGAGGAAAAGAATGAGGAAAAAAGAAGGAAAAGTGTGCCCTTTTAGAAGTTATTCAAGGACTTGTAGGACTTTCCAATACTCTGCATCCTTCTGATAAGCAACCATTTCTTGGAGATGACTTATCATAACTTTCAAGAGTACTATCTGCTGAGATATGGACAATGTGTATATTATAGCTAAAGACCAGACCAAACATGCTTAAGTTCCACGACAGGAAAGGACAATTAGAAAATCCATGAATTGCAGCTTTGCTTATATTTCCTTTGTCAAGATTAATCCTTGTTAGTTTAAGAAATGGCTTGTGTTGGCCACAGGTGTCATGAACATTTTAGTTAACCTTGTCTCCCTAGAGCGAACTACAATGTGTGTGAAATGAAAACATATTGGCAGGAATTCAAACACAATTTTCATTTGTTCATGATCACTTCTGACCTGCATCAAAACATAATTCCTTAAAACAAATAACTAATATTGAAAATAAAAGTACAAGTAGAATCATAATGCCTCCTAGAACAGGAACTACATCTTATCACTCATACTTTGTATCTTGCCCAGTGACAAGCACAGTTGTGTAAACATAAGACATTTCTTTTTTTCTCTTGGAATTTTGAAGCTATTATTAGCTTTTATCCGTATTTTGCCACAGATGTAAAAGCACTTCTTGGGTTGTTCCTAAGTCATTAGTAACAGTAGGACTGACTGATACTACAATGATCTGAAGCTGACAAACGTTTTTAGGAATAAGTAAACATTCTTTGTTATTGTTGGTTATGACTTTTGTTGTTGTTCAGTTATTCTCAATTATGTCCTAACCCCATTTGGGGTTTTCTTGGCAAAGATCCTATAGTAGTTTATCATTGCATTCTCTGGCTCATTTTACAAATGAGAAAACTGAGGCAAACAGAATTAAGTGGCTTGGACAAGATTATGACTACTTGAAAAAAAGTTTTATTAAGAACTTATGTTTGAGCATTAATGCCAGCAATTAAATTTGCTTGATACTTATATTTTAGTTAATTAGTTTTAAAACACAAAATCTTAATCAATGTTAAATCAAATCTGCTGAATTTATTAATTTTCCAATTATTGTTTTTGTTATAAACATTAATTGCCATTAGAGACAGCTTCATGTCAAAGTGAAGCAGAGAATTAAAGCACTTCATTCTAAAACACTTCTCCTTTCCAAAATCAAACACCTTTTTTTCTTAATCATCTGGATATTTCGGCTAAAAATATTTCAACTATAGCATCATCATAGAATAATGATAGTCAGTAGATTAATTACATCTTGCAAAGAATGCTAGGCTCTGGAGCCAAAAGAATGAGTTCAAATCTCACCTCTGATACTTAACTACCTATGAGGTCTTAGACAGTCTACTTAAACTTCCTGGATCTCAATTTCCTTTTCTATAAAATGAGGAAATGTGTAAATGTAAATGAGTAAAAATTAGATTAGATGGGCTCTAGTGTCCCTTTCCTTTCTAAAAATTGTGATGCTATAATTTTAACTACTTAGTCTGCTGACTCAAAACACCAAAGAGATTTCCTACAACTCAATGATGAACAACTGGTTTTGAGATGATTTTCATTAAATATGAAAATTTTCTTCAGTGGAACACTGATAAAAATACTGGTTCCACATTTGGAAGACCTGAGTTCAGTCCTATCTCTAACATTGCCTTTGTGACCATGGGCATGTCACTTAATCACCATGGGCCTCAGTTTACACATCTATAAAATGTGTAATTGGAATTGGAATAGACAGCCTCTCTGGTTACTTTCATATCTACTTCTTTGACTCAGTCTGCATATATCAGTTAGTCTAGGCTTCAAAAAGATAACCTTTCTATAATTTCTTCTGATATTTGATCTGTTTCTAAATAACTTAAAATAACTTTTAAAATAAAAAAAGAATAAAATAAAATAATATAATATAAAAATAAAATAAAATAAAAGTAATCTTTTTTTTCTATAATTAAATCTACATGATTCAACCATGTGTCCAATGACATTCTTGTAAACATACTATTGCTTTATTTCATGTATATATTGCCCATATAGATCTTTTTGAATTCCACCTTTCAGTTGCAGCCATTTCCAAGGTTTCATCTAGAAGTGTCGTGTATAGTCACTCTTTAGCACTATAGTGAAATGATGTTCATTGTTCCAAAAGTTTATGTTCCTAGAATAATTATCACTTCTACCTTTTTGATGAGAAAGTAGTATTGCTGTTATTACTGTTATTATTGCAATTATTATTATCTATTTTGCGGCATATTCCTCTGTTAGGGGTAAGGAAATATTTTTTAAAATAAAAATTTCATCATTTAAATACGGTTAATGTCTTTTTTTAAATTCCATCTAGTATCAAGTAACATTAGTCAGAAAACAAAATAGCTTGAGAAATAGTACCCAATTTACAGTGGATAGAAAATCATTTTAATTTCATAGCAACACAGATCTAAAAAGTTGCAAGTATAGATTTTGCATCAACTATTTTTTAAACACCAATATAACTTTTAAAAAATAATACTATGTCTATAATGAATATTTGGCCAAAGAAATTCAGTCACCAGATTTTAATAGTAACATTATATTTTTTCCCCAAGATTGCACTTTGTAACATATTATGAAAGGCAATCCCTTATTCAAATAGGGAAATCTTTTCTTAACATTTGGATGATCTATGGATGTATCATTTCATTCTATCATCAATCTAAAACTATTAGGGGACAAGCCTGAATCAGACAAGCCACAATTCTGTGACATATCTTCTCATGAAATGTACTATCTATCCCTACAGTTATTTGTATCCATATCTATCTCCTGTATAAGTGTAAAGAAACTTGAAAGAAATTGTCTAGCCTTTGATGGTTCTCCAAAAAGGAAAATAATCACCACAAAGAAGGGACTGTAGGAACCATCTAGTCCCACCTTTTCATGTTATAATTGAAGAAAGTGAAACTCGAAGATAATGGATGGTATAACCACAATCACTCAACTAAATTGTGACTGGAGCAGAATTAGATGACTTCCCTCTAAAATGCCTCTCTGCACCAGCATTTTATGATCCTAGTCCATATATTTGAAAGGGCAACTAGAATAGTTATTAAAAAATAATACATGGCTGAATTTAGAGCACTGAAAAATGTATGTTCCAAAAATTCCCCTAGATTAGGCATTCGATGCTTACCATGGTGAGAATGCAAGAAACAGGGTGCCTTTAAGTGGCAAAGACAACTGTAGAAAATCCTTCCTGAAGAAATCATGATATTAGCAAGATAATCAGCCTAAGATAATCAGAAAGCAAATATATTTCTAACAGAAGAATACGGGAGATAGAAAAAAATATTAAACAGCAAACATTTATCATGCAAGTAGCTTATGGGGAACACAAGGATGGAAAGGCTGATGGTAAGACATCAACCAAAAACTGTAATAAAAATAACAGCTCACAAATTCATTAGTTATAAAGCATTGCAGGGAAAATCTGAAGAAATGCTTTACTCAAAGGGGAGACTTCATGAAGGACAAGGACACTTAGTTGAGCTTTAACTGGGTTGAGCTGGGTTGAGCTTTAACTGAGCTGGGTGTGGCATCAAAACATCTGAGTTTAAATTCCAGCTCTTTTGCTTACTATCTGTGTGACCATAAGCAAATCATTTAACTTCTCAACCTCAGTTTCCTCATCGGTAAACTAAAGCCATTGAAAAATTATCTAGTGTCTTCTCTAACTCTATATCTACAATCTTCTATCAAACCCAAGAAAGGTACTTCCTAATGAGATGCTTCTTTTCCAGTAGTCCTGCCTTCCTTATCTGGGAAAAATTTAGGGAGTCTCTTCTTTCTTCAGTGGCTGCTGGCTGCCCCTCACCTGAGCATCAAGGGTGTATATGTTAAATAATTTATTGTAAGAACACGTTGACAGATCAGAGGAAGCTCAGAGAACGGCTGCAACAGAAATATCTTAAGGGGTTGTGATAGACTGATTTATTAGACTCAAGTAATAAAACTGAGTACAGAATGTTACAGCTTGGGCAAACATGTTGTAGGTTGGGCGGGAAGGGGGTGGGAGATGGGTGGGAAGAGAAAAAAACTCTTCCAACTTATGTAGACATGGGTACCGCCTCTTAATTGCTCTAGAGGGTGAAGAGGGCACAGAGTTGGGGGAAGGGATTTGAAGTCTTAAAAATATTCAGCCCTCTTCCCCTCAGTATCCTGAATAATGTTTAATGGAGAATGTTCTTCCTCTACTCATTCTCACATGTTTTCTTCCCAAGAGACCCAATTCCAGAAGCTAAGGATTGGATGCTTAGCCTTGGGAAAAAAAAAAAGAAGATTTAAGAAAGATATAGTAGATAGAAGTATTCAAGTATTTGAAAGATTCTCATATGGATAAAGATTTGGGCTGATTGTGCTTGGCCCCCAATGAGTGAAAATTATAGATTAAAAAAAAAAAGGGAATGATGTGTTCCAAAAATATTTCCAGGAGTTCTTGAAATGGAAAGGGGCGCAATTTCTGGTGAAATTTCTGGGAAAAAATGGTACATTTATTTAATTGAATATTATTATACCTTTAAAAGTGACAAAAAGGAATTTTCAAAAATTTATGTGATTGAAATGAGTAGAACCTGGAAAACGACAACAAAAGACAAGAAAGACTTGAAAAACGTAAGAATTCTCATCTATGTAATGGCTATCCATGATTCCAGAGAAATGATTATGAATCACTTCCTACATAAAAGTGCTACCCACCTGCTAACAAATAAGTGATGGATTCAAGATATAGAAGAATATATAAGCTAAGGGTTGAATTTCTTTTTTTTAAACAAAAAGAGAATTGAACAGAGTAGGAAGAATCACAGAAAAACAGGAAAGTTTGAAGGTTACTTGTTGAAATTATTCTGTGTTTGAACATATAAGCAAGCTTTACAAGGTAGAGAGTCAATTTCATGTATAAGCCCCTCTTTCTAATTTGTTATACGTATAGAAATAATAATCATCTATTTATTTTCATGTTTGTCAAATTCAGGATTAAATAAGATTTAAGAAGAAGAAAAAAGAATCAATCTATTTAAGAAGCATCATGAGTAAGTTGTCTAAATGAGGGGTCAAAGTTCTCTGCCTTGCATTCAAGGCCCTTCCTCAGTATGATTCCAGTCCTTCTCTTTCCAGCTAGTTTTCATATCAAATAATGTAGATGTATGCTAGTTCCTTGCAAATCTTAAAAGTTCTACAGAAACATCAAAAATGATTATGATAAAATTCCCCTCCATGTTCTCTGTGCTCCAACCAAACTGAAATAATCCCTATTAATTCAATATTCTGTGACCTTTCCTTCTTTCCCAACTATTCCCTGTCTCCAAGTCTCTGTTTCTCCATACCTGTGCCTAAAATGGCCTCCTTCCTCCTTTTATCTGTTGAATACCTACCTATTCTTTAAGTTCTAACTCAAGTACCACATTCTCCCTGATCCCCTATTGTCAGGAGTGACTTTCCCCATGAAACTCATATAGTCCTTTGCCTCATACTTCTTAACTCACACACTCCATAAGTTTCAGTGGATCCATAAATCTTTTTGACATGGCCACTTCCCAGTCATACTTTCTTTACCTGTGTGATTCCTATCCCTGTCTTCCCACCAGTGTTCTGATCTTTTTTCTTTTGCTCTTTTAATATTGGGAGATTGCCAATGCAGAATTCAGCTATCTATTTGTTATCTCTTTTTGTTGAGACATGATTAGCCCATGTCTTTTTTTCCCTAGTCATACATATCAATCTGCCAGTTAATAAGCATACCTACTATATGTCAGGTAGGTGGTGCAGTGGATAGAGCACAAGAGCCTGGAGTCAGGAAGAATAATATTCCTTAGTTTGAATCTGGCTTTGGACTCTTACGAGCTAGGCAAGTCATTTAATCCAATTTGCCTCAGTTCTATCATATGTAAAATGAGTTGGAGAAGGAAATGGCAAACCACTCCAGTATCTTTGCCAGGAAACCTCAAATGGAGGCATGAAGAAATGGTCTCAACTGAAATGGATGACTAACAACAGTTATGTGTCAGGCACTGTGTGAAGTGCTAGGAATATAAAGAAAGATAAGACAGTACTCATTCTCAAAAAACTCAAAATCTAATGGGAGTGACAACATGCAAATAATATACAAACAAGATTCAAGAGAAATTGGAAATAATCAATAGAAGGAAGGCATTAGAATTAAGAAGAGGTTTTTTATAGAAGATGAGCTTTTAGGACTTGAAGAGAGCCAAGAAGCAGAAATGAGGAAATGGAGTATTCCAGGCAAGGGGGGCAGTTAGTAAAAATGCCTGAAGTTAAAAAGGTTGGAGGGCCTTGTGCAAGGAACAGCAAGGAAGCCACTATCACTGGAGTAAAGAATATGGGAGATGGAGAGAGCCTTAGGTGTAAGAAAACTGTAAAAGGTCAGTATTAGAATTGAATATTTAATTCTAGAAATCTTTGATGAACTTTTTAAAAGATCACTTTTCATTTAAAGTCAATGTTGGTAAAAGGCTGAAATTTACTTCCATCTTCTGTACATTTTTCCATTCCCTTATAAGAGAACTTATATCCTCCAGAGATCTTGAAGCTAAGGGTAGCAAAGTGTTCCAGAGAGTCACTAATTTATTCAACAAGGATGCTATTTTCTGGGTATTCATCTTAGAATGAAGATACTTATGGAGCAAACACACTCATGAGTTCAATTTAACCCTTCCAATGACCCAATTACCATCTCTTGCTCCCTTATATTTAGGTGATTCAAAATTGCTTTTTCCTGAAGCAAAAATCCTCTTCCCATCTACCTCTTTCTGCATTCTCATTCCTTCTCCACTATAATCCATATCCTCTTCTGCCCTCATATTCCATTGTGAACTCACTTGCTGAATTAGATTAGATTAGATTGTTCATTAGAGTTAAAGATGTTTCTGAACTAGTAGACCTTTATTTTAGATCTTTTCATCTCACTCTTTCTATCTTTAGCAGAACCCAAATCATACATATTGACTCCTACACAAATTCAATAGAAGTTCTTGTCCAAACAAAATCAATGCAACTAAAATAAGGAAGTTATGGTAAGAGGGGGAGGGATCTCTTTTTATCACCAATAAAATTCTCACATCTCTATTTGTTAAGGAATTGACACATATTTACAAGACGAAGATTCAAATGACATAATTCTAAAGCATTTAATACAGTAGTTAGCATTTAGTAGGTACTTAGTAAACATTCCCTTCCTTTCCTTCATTCCTCAATTTTAAAAAAGTTGTTAAAGAATATGAACAAACTTTTTGAATTAATTATAAACTATCAATAATCATTTGAAAAATTCTTCAAACTGCAAATTTAAAGAAAAATACAAATTGAAATTACACAGCTATTTTCATCTTTTGTTTATTAAATTAAACAAGATAACAGGTAGAAACAATAAATATTGAAGGAGCCATGGAAAAATAGACAAACACTATTTACTCTGTTGGTAAAGTTTTGAGTAAGGTTAGTCATTCTGGAAAATAGTTTAGAATTTTACAAAAAAGGCAACAAAATTGTTCATGGTTTTTGATTTATCAATCTAGCTACTAGGTTTATGCACTTAGGGGAGTCTACAACAGAAAGGAACCATATATGCCAAAATATTCATCACAGCATTATTTGTAGTATCCCAAAACTGGGAATGTCCCAAATAATATGCACTGAAAGGAATAATATGAAGAATTTGAAGAAACCTTGAAAGACATGAGTTGCAGAAGGGTGAGTGTCATGAATAACAGGATGGACCTGAAGTCAGTGGGACCTAGGAAATATTATCTGACTCTTATAATTATGTGACCTTGCATTAGTCACATAACCCTCTAAGACTTAACTTTCTCATCTATAAAAGGGAGTTATTTATATATACAGTATTTATATCAAAGGATTGTTGTGAGATTTAAATGAGAAAGTGTGTATAAAACACTTTATAAGCCTTACAATTCTATGTAACTGGGGCAGCAAGGTAGCACAATGGATAGGATACTGGCCCTGGAGTCAGAAAGACCTGAGTTCAAATCCAATCTCAGATACTTATTAGCTGTGTGACTGTGCAAATCACTTAAAAAATACTACATATCTGTTAGTAGTATAAAACAATGAAAAGAACAGCGAGAATAAAAAACATTAAACAACAATAAGATTCAAATGGAATAAAAATGCTGAATGGCAATTTGATATCCAATGTAAAGGAAGATTTCTAGGAAGCCCTGATCAGTTCAAGTCTCCTTGTACCGAATATGATTGCCACTGTCAGATCTCTGAAACATCCTGAAGAACGGAAGAGGTATCACACAGATGGAGAAGGACAAGCGTTTTGATTCCTCATTCCCCAACCCCAAAAAGGAGCCTGTGAAACTATTGGCCAGGAAACCTGATTGGCAATTTTGGAAAAAATTGGAACATATTAAAGAGATGGCTAGTGAACATCTAGAAAGGCAGATGATGATCACAAAGAGCCAATTGGCTTCAGCAAGAATACATCATGCCTGTGTAATTTCATTTCATTTCTTTCTTTTTTTGACAAGGTTTAGCAACTGGTGAGGAGAATGGTACTAACAGTTTAACTAGACTTTAGCTAAGGATTTGTGGTATTCTTTTTAAAAAGTGGGGCAACATGGGCTAGATGATAATAATTAAATTCAGAATGTATTGAATGGTAAAATCAAAAGCGCAATTGTTAACGGGTTTGATATTAACTTGGAAGAAAATATCTAATGGGTTGTATGTGTGTGTGTGTATGTGTGTGTGTGTGTGTGTGTGTGTACGTGTGTGTGTGTGACCCAGAGAAACTAAACATTTTCATCAATGACTTGAAAAAAGACATAGACAATATAGATACCATATATGCAGTACTTCAAAATGTTTTGGGATAGCAAGTGCACTGGCAGAATTTAAAAAGATTTTAACAGGTTAGAATTGGGATGAATCTAACAAGGTAAAAGTTAATAGAGGTAAATTCCAAATTTCGCATTTGGGTTCCAAAAATCCTTTTCACAAATATAAGATGGTGAAGAGATATCCCATCAGTTGTCTTGGAAAAGATCTGGAGGTTTTAGGGAGCTGCTAGCCCAGTATAAGCTTATTATGGGGTATGACAGTTAAGTAGCTAATGCTGCATTAAATGACTACATTAAAAGAAACATAACTGCTGCAAATAAATTTCTGCCCCAGTTAAACCTCATTTGTAATATTGCATCAATTCTACACACTATATTTTAGGAAGAACTGTCATGAGCTGGAAGACTTCCAGAGGAGGCCAATCAGAATCATAAAGAGCTTCAAGGTCATCCCATAAAAAAATGAATTTTAAAAAATGATTATGGTTGTCTTCTTATAAGTCTTCCTATGAGTCTTCATAGGGTTACTTAATATCTGTCTTCAAGTACTTGAAGGTCATCACGAGGAAGGAGAATTAGGCTTTTCTAGTTAGTCCAGGGGTCAGAACTAAGAGAAGGGGGTAGTAGTAGTAAAGAGGCATATTTAGGCTTGCCATAAGGAAAAGCTTCCTGATAATTATAGCAGTTCAAAATAAAAAATAGACTAAGAGACTGCTTCTGAGGGTCAGGGGTTCCCTCTCAATGGAGTTCATCAATCAACCAACATCTACTAAGCATATAGATACAAAGAATGAAACCATCCCTACTCCAGAAAGACTTCATATTTCAGTGAAGGAGATGAGCATATATAATGGTATATAGACAATAAATATAAAGAATAATCACAAAATAAAAAACACAGAGATAGGAGGTAGCATGACCTATCCAAGATATAGCAGACAGGGCTATGTTACTAGACCATAGAGATCCAGGTTATAAAGAGTTTTAAATGTAAAAAAAAACTGTAGTATTTCATCCTAGAGGAACCAGTGCTGTTTATTAAAGGGGATGAGAGGGTCAGATCTACATTTGGAGAAAATGACTAAAACAGTTTTGTGGAGGAAAGCTTGGAATAGGGGAATTTTTGAGTCAGCGAAAAACCAATTAGAAGGTGACTGCAATGTTCTGGGCCAGGAGTTAATGGCTTTATGAGTGGAGATAAGAGAACACATAAGAAAGTGATTATAAAGATAGAAGCACAAGATTTGGCAGCTCATTTGACATGTAGGGTTAAGAATACAGAGTCAAAGATACTAAGATTGTAAAGTGCTTAGCAGAATACTTGACACATAGAAGGTAGCTGTTGTAGCATACTAGAGCACTAGATCAGGAGTCAGAAAGATCCGAGTTCAGTTCCAATCTTAGACACTTACCAGCTAGCTGTGTGATCCTTGGTGAGTTGCTTAATTGCTGTCTGCTTTAGTTTTCTCAGCTGTAAAGTGGGTGTGATAATAACACCTACCTCCCAGAGTTGCTGTGAGGACAGGACTTAGCATAATGTCTGTACATAATAGGTGCTTAATAAATGCTTCCTTTCTTCCTTGGAACCTTGATTAATGTTAGATTCAAATAATTAATATCAAAACATACCTCCTTTCTATTAAAGTATAAGACTGAAATTTTACATGTGCCTCAAGTCAATTGCTATATTAGATGGGTGTGTTCAAGTGCTTATTTAAGTTTGGGAATTTGTTTATTTAAAAGTAACATAAAAAAAAAGAATCCATTAAAATATATTTAATGACTTTTTCTCAGCCCTCATTCTTTTTTTTTTCTTCTAATCTTTCTGTTGTTTTGTGCACTATTTACCAACCCTTCCTCCTGGATATTTGATTTCCCCAATTATCTTTCCTCTAGATTCCCCTGCTACTTCTGTGACTTCTCTTCATTTTCTTTTGCCAGCTCACCATCCATCCCCCAAACCTTAAGCATTTGGTATATATCAATGATGTTTACCAAACCTTCTTCTCACTCTTAAGTTTTCTCCCTTTGAAGATCTCACCCAGTTCTTTGATTCAACTATCATTTCTATGTGGATGACTCCCCAGTTTATATAATCAGCCCTCTCTTTTGTGAATTCTAGGCCCAAATTGACAGTACTTCCTGGACTTCTTTCCATTTGGAAACCTCATCAGCATTTCAAAATTAACACGTTCAAAATAAAACTCATCATCTTTTCCCCTAAGCCAAAGTTTCCTCCAAACTTCCTTGTTTCTACAAAGGGCACTACTATGCTTTAAAGCATCCAAGCTCATTACCTCAGAGTCATCCTTGATGCTTCCTACTTCCTTACACCTGATGTTCAATCAGGTGCAAAGTCCTGCTGATTCTGCCTCAATCATATCTCTCACATCTAACTCTTTGTTTCAAAACACATGGCCATAACCTTAATTTAGGCTTTCTTTCTCTCTCACCTGGACTCCTCTTTTTTTCTATTTGCTCCCAGTGTCTTTCTGTTCTGATTCATCTTCCACACGATTGCCCCTCACGTTTCCCTCCCAAAAGATCTTCCTAAGACAGAAGTCTGACTATGTTACTTCCTTAATTCAAAAATCTTCATTAGCTCCCTATTGTCTCTGGGATAAAATATAAGATTCTCATCCTGATATTTAAAGCCACCATGTTATGTTCTATCTCCAAACTGCCTATATCAGATTATTTCCTTTCACAAACACAATGATTCTGTCCAGTTGGACTGTTAGATCTTCCTTGAGCAAGATAGCCCATCTCCTGCCTTCAGAAATTTTCCTAAGCTATTCCCTGTACCTGGAACACACTCCCTCTTCCTCTTCACCTCTCAGAATCCTACTTTTCATTTTAGACTTGATGCATGTGCCACTTCCTCCCTGAAGCCTTTCCTGATCCCCCAATTATTAATATTCTCCCATTTCTCAAATGGACTTGCACTCACTTCTCTGAATCCATCTCAAATTCCTCTGGGTACAATATAAATACCCTAAGGGCAGAGGCAATTTCTTCTATTATCTCTACTCCCCAGTACACTAGTATGTTCCCTTGTTCATAGTTTGGGTTTTTTAATGTAGAATTAAACCCCTCAGAGAAAGAACTGATGAACTCTGAATGAAAATTGAAGCTTTTTTTCTATTTTTTTTTTGCTTTTTTTTTGGGGGGGGGGAGGGAGGAGAGCAACATGCCTAATATGGAAATGTTTTATATGACTTAGATTTATAATGGATATCATATTGCTAACTCTTTCAAAGAGTGGGAAAGTACTAGAGAGAGGGAGAGAAATTGAAATTGAAAATAAAAATGAATGAATGGATGGATGAATAAAATGTTGGATTGAATTATTAAATAAGCCACAGTTACCTTCATGGTGTTCTTTTTTTTTCCTTTTTTTTTGCTTATGTGCATTGTGAATATCCTGAGTCATATCGACCACATTTCCCGTGAAATGATGTTTTTGAATCTTTTTGGGCACATGAAGAAACTAACCCTGCCAACTTCTTTATTTGTCCTACCAACCTTCTGAGTCACCTACTTAGCTGAAAATGCTTTAGTTTTTTTTTCATTTATAATAGTAGCAGTAATAATAACATTGGGATATAGTGCCCTAAAAGTCTTAGTGCAATTTAGAGCTTTTAAAAGTCTGTATTTAAGAAAAATTATAACTATATAAAATGCACTGAAGAAGGAAATGGCAAATTGCTCCAATATCTTTGCCAAGAAAACCTCAAATGGGGTCACAAAGAGTCAGATATTACTGAATCAACTGAAGAACAGCAACAAAATTTTTTACAAAATCTTGCAATTTGCGAAACAGTTTTCAATAGGACCTCATTTGGTTCAGTTCTTCTAGGAGCTAAGTAAAACAACACACTGGTCTTTGAACAAAGACCTCACACTCAAAAAGCCAAGAATTAAGTTAATGTGAGTAGATGATCTAAGAATTATGTTATTCTTAATATTTTCTGTTCAGGGATACATTGGTAAATATAATGATATATTGTATATACCAGCTGTTGGGGGAGAGGCAGGTGATATAGATAGGATAAATGTTAAAGTTGAATCTGTATTATTAGCATTGCTGCCATCAGTTTTCTTAAGTTCTCCAGAAGGGCAGGAGACATCTCTCCTTAAGCCAATGATGGTGTCAAGAGTCTCAGGCAATATGACCTTGAGGCCAGGACAAGAGGAAGAGGATCAATGATTATTGGAGTGAATCTCTCCAAACTCAGCAGTCAGGTTCATGCCAGGCTCTACTCCTTCCTCTCAGTTCTGTGTGAGCACATCTGAGTTGTCCCATGGAATCAGGAAGATTGGCAGTGTGGGGTGGAAGCCAGGTGTTTCATAGGGAGGAGTAGGGTTGATCTGAAACATGTCTGGTTGGTTTCCTGATCCTGGTGTAGCAGGTAGGTGCCAATAACAAGGAAGCAGGAAGTTTCTAGTGAGGAAGATTCTAGAGATTGCAGGAGTCCAGAGAAGGGGCAGCAAGGTGATGGTGGCAGGCAGGAGAAGAGAGATTGTTTGAATCAGAGACAAGTTGTTGGAAGAAAGGTTAGGTCCAGAACCATGGACATACTCAGAACCATAGACCATATCTGTTTGTCTCTATCCATGTATATCCCCAGAGACCAAGTTTCCTCATAATGAAGCATAAGACTTCTGTCTTAAAGAACTTATCCTAGTCCTAGTCATCTTTTCTGTATTCACATGGCCTCCCCTCTGGTTCAATTCCTTATAATTTCTCAGCTTGATTTTTACAATGGCCTACTTGATTTCCTTATTTCTAGTTTCTCCTTCCTGCCAAACACAACTGCCAAACTGACATTCTTAAAACAGAGATCTGACCATGTAACTCTCAGTTCAAAAAGATCCTGCGACTTCTACTTGTTTCTAGGATAAATTAAAAATGCTTCCACTTGATTTATAAGAACTTTCACAATCTAACTCCAGCCCACCTTTGTAGGCTTACTGTACACTGCTCTGCTTTATTCATTCTAGGTTTTAGCCAACTGACCTGCCTGCTCTTCTCCTTACACAGTGTTCCACATCCCAGGACTTTATTTCCCATACTTACAAATCCCTCTCACCTCACCTTCACTTCAGGCAACAAATTCCTAACATCCTTAAGAATGTAGGTCAAGTGCTACCTTCTATAAGAACCATATTAGAATTCCCTGGGTCCTACTGCCCTTCCTAACCAAAATGAATTTGCTTTTACTTTGCATTAATTTATACATACACATGTTATTTCCATCAAATGTATGACCCAGGGTCATACAGCTAGTGCATGAGGCTAGATTTGAACTCATGATCTCATGATTCCAAGACTGGGGCTCTATCCACTGTGCTACCTACTTGCCCCTAGAATGTAAGGTTCTTGAGAGCAAGAATTGTTTTATTTTTTTTTAATATCTCCAGCTCTTTACCTGGCACATTAATCATTAAGTATTTAAGTGCCTGCAATGTTCCAGACATACAGAAACATCTTAGGTGCTTAATAAGTGTTTGTGGAATGAATGAATGAGAATTTGTATCTGTCTTATTTTTTATGCAGACCATAAACTGCAAGGTACAAAACCATATCCTATCTAAAACCTTCCCTAAAACTTGTACGTGCTCTATCTGTAAGAATGTTTCATAGATGTTGAATTGAAAAACAATGATTCCTTTCTTAGAAGTAAACAAAGAGTCCTAAGTGCCTTATAATTTAAACTAAACTCCAAAATAACATTGGCTTTAAGGGTCATTTAGCAATTACCTCTTCATCTAACTATTGTCTCTAGTGTTCCAACCTCATAGTGTTGTCCTTTCAACAGTACAATGCTGCCTCCATTTCCCCTCTTTGAACTTCTATTAAAGTTGAAATTTTGTCCTGATTTTGGCATTTAATCATATAATTAATTCATAATGTATTTCCTGAGTGTGTACATTAGTGCCATTAGACTCTAAGGTCCTTGAGGACACAATTATATTTCTTGTTACTTAGAAACTTGTATAATACATCCCATAATACAGTCTTTCCTTCAAACACCGAATTCTTCCTTCTATCTTTCCTCCAACCTGGAATCTATCTAGTCAAACGAATCATATTTAAAAATCAATTCCATTATGTCCTTCCTCTTGCTCAAGAATCGCCTGCCCAATATCCCGACTCTAAACTCCTCTGCCTGGCTTTCTAATCCCTCCACAACCTAGCCCCACCTTATCTATCATGCCTTAGTTCTCACTAATCTTAAAAAAAAATCCTCTCTAGTAACCCTATAGGTCTCCTCCTCTCCATCTCACAAACATGCTACACTCATTCCTGCTTTTATGCTTTTGCTTGTGCACACACACACACACACACACACACACACACAGTATGACCTCTCTCTTCTCCATTTATTCTAAATCTACTATTTTTCAAGATGGGAGGAGGGAGAGATCAAGTCCCACATTCTCCATGAAGAAGCAAAAAATAAAACACCTGTCTCCTCCTTCCTGAATGCCTTCTCAGATTCCTCAAACCCACATTCAAAGGGCCAGAATCCCAAAACCAGAAGTAATTTAGAAATCACCTAGTCCCAATTCCTCATTTTACAGATAAGAAAACTGAAGACCAGGGAAATTGTGACTTCTTCCTTAACTCTGTCTCCTGGCTTCCTTTAGTACTCAGCTCAAAAATCATCTTCCACAGAAGACCTATCTCAATCTTCCATCCTTCCTCTCTTTCTCTACACATGTATAAATTCAGTACTGGTGCTTTATTCTGAGATCATCTTCCATTTCCATTGTACTTATTAAACAGCTAGCTGGTACAATGCATTAGGTTCTAGACACTGGAGTTAGGAAAACCTGAGTTCAAATTCTGTCTTGGATACTGTAGCTCTGTAACTCTGAGCACTTAATGTTTCAGCCTAGTTTCTGTAGCTGTAAAGTGGGAGTAATAATAGCACCTATCTCATAGAAATATTATGAGGATCAAATGAGATAAAGTACTTTGTTAAGCTTAAAGTATTACATAAGAGTTAGCTATTATTATATAGCTTTCATGTATAATTTTTTTGCATGTCGTATCTCTTATTAGAATGTTACTCCCTAAGGGTAAGGATCATGTTTTATTTTTCTTTTCTTTATACCCCCCCCAGGACTTAGGACAGTGCTCTGCATACAGTTAGTACTTAATAAGTGCCTGGTGACTGACTAACTCCTTAAGGTCACATAGATTATAAACATCAGGATTTGAACCCAAGTCATCATGGTTTGACTGTCTAAATCCATTATTCTTTCAACAATATCACATTGCCTCCCTTTCCCCTCTTTGAATTTCTATTAAAGTTGAAGCTATGTCCTCATTTTGGCAGTTAATTATTAATTAAACCACAACAAATTTCCTAAGTGTGTGCATTAGTGCCACTAGACTCTGGGCTCCTTGAGGGCATGACTATATTTCTTACTTTTTCTACCTGTCCCACAGTACTCATCACATAATAAGAAGCATTATTCAGTGCAGAGTCTCCTCAGAAATACTCACTGAGTTAATCTCCTTTTTTTCCTTTCTTGTGAAATTTTAATCAATCAACAAGCATTTATTAAGCACTTACTATATGCTAGGTGCTGAGAATTCAAAAACAAAATCAATCTGCTCTTCAAGATACTTTAGACAAGTTACTAACTTCATGACCCTGGACAAGTCATTTAATTCTGTTTGCCTCATTTTCCTCATCTGTAAAATGAAATGGAAAAGGAAACAGCAAACCACTAATATCTCTGTCAAGAAAACTGAAAATAAGGTCACAAAGAGTAGAACACAACTGAAATGACTGAACAACAACATAAGTTTGGATATTTAGACCTGCTAGTATGAAAGTAAGTAATAAGGGCTAACCAAACCCAGTGAGAAGTTGAGTCATTCATACATCTAGATAAGATAAGACTCCTTAATAGTGTATGTTAACTCTACCCAGTATAGTGACTGGAATTCGCCAGCAGTACATCGTGATATAGTGAAGATATGTAGCATGGAGACATTTTGGTGTTATCCCTTCAGATGAGATGCCTGTCATTTTTTATGGTTATCGCATAATCATTCCTACATCTTTCTCTTCCTCTTCCTCTCCCTTCCTACTATATCTAATTCTAGGAACCAGAATCAAAGTAACCCCAGATATTCTTGGAAAGGTGTTGTAGATTAATTAATTACCTTATGGCTCTACTTAGCAACCATATGATTTCCTGGACCAACATACTCCTCTCTGAACACTACTCTCTTAGCAGTATTGCTTTTCCTATTAAAATATAAGCTTCTCAAGGGCAGGAACTATCTTGTTTTCTGTATTCATCTTCCCAACACAGTATCTCGAACATAGTAAACACTAAACAAATAGTTTTTCATTTATTCATATTAGATATGTGATTTTAGACAACTTATTTCATCTCCTTAGTGGGATGGGAGCATCCATTACAGAGTATGAACCACAACATGAACAAAGATATGAAAATGGAAGAGCATGGAACCAGAGTATAATAAATAATCCAGTATGTCTAGACTATAATCATTCAATCAGTCAACAAATCACTTATTAAGTATCTATTATTTTCTAGACGTACTAAATATTGGGTTTACAAAGAGAAACAAAACTTCAGCTCCTGCTTTCAAGAAGTTTACATTCTAACGTGAAAGACAATATAAAAAAGTAATTATGTATATACAAGATATACACAGTATAAATGGGAGATCATTTCATAGGAGGGATCCAACAAAAGGATGAACCAAGAAAGATCTCCTACAGAAGGTTGGATTTGAGCTGAGACTTGACAAAAGCCAAGGAAACTCTGGAGATGGCATCCAAACCCGAGATACTGCTAGTACAACAGTATGGAGCTAAGAGATGGAACATTACTGATGAGGCCATAGAGTAGATAGATTATAGGTACATGGAAGGGAATAAAGTTTAAGAAAACTAGAAAGATAAGAATGAGTCATGCTATGAAAGGTTTTAAATGTCAAAAACATGATTCCCTCTTTGATCCTTAAAGTAAGAGTGAGTTAATGATATTCATTGCCTTGGTTGGTGACACTCTCAGATATGAGCTTTAGGAAAATCACTTTTGCAGCTGAGCAGACATTGTACTGGAAAAGAGAGACTTGTGATAAAGAAAAATTTGAAGGCTAGTTCAAGTCTAATCATGATGAAGTGAAAAGGGCCTGTATCACAGTGATGGCTATGTGAAAGAGATTTGGTCAGTCGCTTTTCAGTCATGTCTGACTCTTTATGACCCCATTTGGGGATTTCTTGGAAAAGATACTGGAGTGATTTGCCATTTCCTTCTCCAGCTCATTTCGCCAATGAGGCAAATAGGATATCATAAAGGAAGAAAGAGGACAGATAGGTGGCAATGTGGATAGAGTCCTACACCTGAAGTCAGAAAGACTCATCTTTCTGAATTCAAAATGAGCTTCTAGCTGTGTGATATTGGGCAAGTCACTTAACCTTGTTTACCTCGGTTTCCTCATCTGTAAAATGAACTGGAAACCAAAAGGACAAACAATTCCCCTGCCTTTGCCAAGAAAACTTCAGATGTGACTGAAAAAACAACTGGACAACAACAAAAAGGTAGAAATAACAACCACAAAAGAACTGAAGATAAATATAGCAAAATTACAAAAAAAAAAAAAAAAAAAAAAAAAAAAAAGCTTGGTACTAGAAAAACAAATATGAAAAAAATACCTCATCCCCTTTCTTTGCAGAAGTTTGTGGGTGTGAGTGGGGAGGAATATAATATATAGGTCATTTTTTCAATATGTAAATTAGTCAATGATTTCTTCTCTTTTTTTTCTTTTAAAATATTTACAAAAGAATAGCTTGTGAGGAGATAATACAAAGGGAAATTTAAGCAATGTAAAAACAAAAGATACCAATTAAATTTTCCTTAAAAAAAGACTATACAACTCTTTTCATAGTGGCAAGGAACTAGAAACTGAGTGAATACCCATCGGTTGGGGAATGGCTGAATAAGTTTTGGTATGTGAATGTCATGGAATATTATTGGTTTGTAAGAAATGACCAGCAGGATGATTTCAGAAAGGCTTGGAGAGACTTACATGAACTGATGCTAAGTGAACTTAGTAGAACCAAGGGAACATTATACACAGCAACAAAAAGTTATGTGATGATCTTATACACGGCAACAACAAAACTATATGATGATCAATTCTGATGGACGTGGCTCTTTTGAGCAATGAGATGATTCAAACCAGTTCCAATTTTCAATGATGAAGAGAGCCATCTATGCCCAGAGAGAGGATTGTGGGAGCTAAGTATGGACCACAGCATGGCATTTTCACTGTTTCACTGTTTGCTTGCATTTTGTTTTCTTTTTCAGGGTTTTTTTTCCTTCTTGATCCGATTTTTCTCATGCAGCAAGATAACTGTAGAGATGTCTATACATATGTTGGATTTAACATATATTTTGGCATATTTAATATGTATTGGACTTCCTGACATCTGGGGGAGGGTCTGGGGAGAAGGAGGGAGAAATTTGGAACGGAAGATTTTGCAAGGTTCAATGTTGCAATGCAATGTATATGTTTTGTAAATAAAAAACTTTAATAAAAATAAATTATGTGATGATCAATCTGATGGACATGGCTCTTTTCTTTCATTCTTTTCTTTTCTTTTTTTTTGACGAGGCAATTGGGATTAAGTGACTTGCCCAGGGTCACACAGCTAGGAAGTATTACATGTCTGAGGCTGGATTTGAAGTCAAGTCTTCTTGACTTCAGGGCCAATGCTCTGTGCTATCTAGTTGCCCTGACATGACTCTTTTCAACAATGAGGTGAATCAGACCAATTCCAATAGGTTTGTGATAGAAAGAGACATCCATACCCAGAAAGAGAGCTATGGAGACTGTGTGGATCATAAGATAGCATTTTCACCTTTTTTTGTTGTTGTTTGCTTGCTTTTTTTTTCTTTCTCATTTTTTGTCTCTTTGATCTAATTTTTCTTGTGTAGCATGATAAATGTGGAAATATATATAGAAGAATTGCACATGTTTAGCATATATTGGATTACTTGTTATCAAGAAAATAGTAGAAAGGGAGAGAGAAAATGTGAAACATAAAGTTTTGCAAGAGTGAATGTTGAAAACTATCTTTGCACATATTTTGAAAATAAAAAGCTATTATTTTTTAAAAAAGACTATATTACGGAGAAGTTTTATGATGTGATAGCTAGCTGTCTCAGATTTAAGATCTGCATTCAAGTTTCACCTCTGCCACATCTTGGCTTATATCACCTCCTAGAAGATACTTAACTTCTCAGGGCCCAAGAAAGTCTCTTTTAAGACTATAAATTGCAGAAGAAGATAGCAAAATGTATTAGTAAAAAAAGTTCTTCATCTTCTGTTATCTATACCCATTTAGATTCAATTAAAAAACTAATCTCTTTTTTTGACAGACTTACTAGATTAGGAAGATCAGGAAAGTGTGGCATAGATTAACTAAATAATAGTTGAAATTTTGGTCAAAATTGGTGATCCAAAGAATATTCAGAAGACAACATATAGGAAAAAGAAATAGTAGTCTTGATATAAAAACAGTCATTGAAGGAAATAGGAATTTTTAGCCCAGAAAAGAGCAGACCACATGAGAACAAAGGTAGATAATAGCCTTCAATGATTTGAGGGGCTGTCACATGGTCCCAAAATGTAGAATTTACCCTAAAAGGGTAGAAGCTGAGAGAGGACAATTTCAGGGTAATGGCAAGGAAAACTTTGTATGAATTAAAACATTCAGTAATAATAATGAACATGATTCATAGTTATCATGATATCTAGTATTTTATGTAGCACTTTAAGATTTGCAAAATAATTTACAAATCCATTTGATCATCCTCATAATAAAGATAGATATGATTATTCCCTTTTCTCTCCATTTTACAGATGAGAAAACTGTTAAGTGACTTGTCTAGTGTCACATAGCTAATAGGCATTAGGGTTTCAGTCTTCCTAACCCTGTGTGACTTCTGATAAATTTCCCATCCAAGGAGATTAAGCTTAGGCTGGCTGCCCATTTCTCAGGAATATTGTACAGAGGTCTGCTGCTCAGGATCAGTTGGAACAAAAAGTCTCTAAGATCTTTTTCCATCATTAAGGCTCTGTAATATTTCTGAACATTGTAGTGTCAAGGTCAAATTATATACTAAAAAGATAAACATTGATTAACTATTTGTCTTTCACCTGAGAAGTGACAAGCCTCTCTCTATATTGGCCATAAAATGACTAATGTTCAGCCATAGCACTCCAGGAAAACAAGATTGTCTTCTAAGTATTAAGATGGAATGAGAAGTGGATTTAGAAAAATCTGGAAAAGGTTGCATTAACTGAAGTGGAGTAAAGTGAGCAGAATTAGGAGAACATTGTACACAGTAACGACATGTGCAATGATTAATTTTGATAGTCTTAATTCTTCTCAGCAGTACAGTGATCTAAGACAATTCCAAAAGACTCATAATGGAAATTGCTATTCACATCCAGAGAAAGAACTATGGAGTCTGAATAGAGATCAAAGTATACTGTTTCACTTTTTTTTTTCCCTTGTTATTTTTCCCTTTTGTTCTGAATCTGTTTTCACAACATGAGTAATGTGGAAATATGTTTAATATGATTGTAAATGCATAACTTCTATCTGATTGCCATCTTGGAAGGGAGAGGGGAGGGAGAAGGAAGGGAAGGGAGTGAGAAAAATTTAATAAAAATATTATAAAGGCAAATATTGAAAACTAATAAATATTTTTTAAGAAATGGAATGAATACTTGAAACAACCCTGGGATAACCCCTGCAAAAGGAAAGAACTTGGTGTTACTAGAGAAGCAGATGAACCATTCCAAGTGCAAGCCCATCTGACCTCAAGGATTGCCCTACAAACTTATAAAACTATTCTAACTAAGTTTTATTCATCCATCCATCCATCCATCCATTCATTTGTTTTATTGTAGACCTACCAGCACTATCCTGCAAAGGGATACCTTTCTGCACAGCCCCCAAATTCAAAGTACTAGTGGAAATAATAATCTGGCCTTGATCTTCCACATCATGATTTTGACCTTATATACAGTTTTAACTTGGTCCAACAACTCCTCTACTTGGTCCAGGGAAAAAAGAATCATAGAGTTGGAAGTGACATTGGAAAGCATCAAGTCTAACCCTCTCATTTTACAGATGAGGATTTGAATTCAGATCTTCCTGGCTCCAAGTCTAGTGCTCTATTTACTACGTCAGCTAGCTGACCCCTTTACTTGAAACTGAGCTAGGCCTGTTGCTGGTCCCCTCCATCTGGTTATTGGTAGTTCCACATATAGAGTTCCCTGACCCACAGGCTTCTCTAAAGCACAAGGCTTCTCAGAGAAGTTGTATAGTTACACCAGCTGAGTCTTTGTAGGAAACCCGCTTCTCCCAATCCAACCTTTCACCTTCTAATTAGAAATCAGAAGGCTCCTTCCTAGAATTTTTATTTAAGGAGGGCACCTAAGTCAGTCACATCTTTATTTCCCAGCAGACTGCATTTCTATGGACTTCTTCGTACTTGAGAGATCCCTTTATACTGGAAGATCACTTATATCTCAAAAGTAGCCTCTGTCCCTGAGGCCTCTCCCTCTGACTGGAGGGTGAAAGACTCCTCCCAGAATCTCCATTTAAGAAGGATGCTCAAGTCAGTCATCTTTTCATTTCCTTCCATCTCTGGACTTGTCTATCTTTCCCGCCATTCTTTTCAGCTTCCTTTTATGCTTTCTTCCTAATTAGAATGTAAGATCCTTGAAAGCAGGAACAATCTTTCTTTTTGCTTGTATTTTCATTCCCATTATCACTTAATCTAATTCCTAACAAATACCCTATAGACAAATTTTAAAGGCCAAGAATAAGAGTGTAGCACACAATATATGAACTGGTCATGAATCATCAATAATCAACTGAGTATCTTCAATGTGGTTTCAGTAGAATAACATGTACTTGGGCAGAGAATCCATATCATATCAAAGTGGCATTAATGCTGTAGCATCATCCTCATTAGTAGAGGTGACAAGGTGGGAATGGGCAGAACATTTTCATCAAACCAAAAAAGCCTTAGTCTTCTTTCATCTCCATCAGCTGATACTCTGTGAACTTTTCCTATCATTAATCCCCAAGGATGACATAATTGTGTTGGAAAAGATCCAGAGAATCACAACTAAAAGTATCACAGAGATAGAAGGGTTTCCAAATGAAGATAAACATAATTTTTTAAAACTTAGAAATCTTCAGTCTAAATAGGTAAGGATGGCTGAGAAGGAAATTGATCAAAATCTCTATAGTTATGAAATATGCAAAGGGTAACCATGGGTTTGTTTACCAAATTCCAAGAAACTAGTTGCTTTCCATCATGCTTGTAAGAGGTGGTTTTAGGCAAATACAATTCAGTATCATTTGGAAATGTGGAAATTGATGCAATGGTGTAAACTAATGAAATTTACTGTTCTTCCAAGATAGGTTCATAGAGCTGAAAAGGACCTGAAAGTCCACTTATTTCATCCCTCTTTTTTTTTTAACAGATGAGATAACTGAGGTCCAAAGTAAATATTTGAATACAGGTCCTTTGATTCTAGACACTCTTCAGGGTCCTAGCTAAAAACATGCATCTCTATGAGAGAGAAAGAGAGAGAGAGAGAGATGGGGAGGAGGGGGGAGAAAGTAGGGAGGGAGAGAGTGAAGAGGGAGAGAGAGAGTAAGGAGGGAGAGAGGGAGAAAACACACATACACACAGACAAAAACAAAAACAGAAAGACAGAGGCAGAGACAAACAGACAGAGCAGAGAGATATGGCTATAGAGAGAAATGTAGGTAAACAGATAGATATAAATGTAGATAGATAGAAAACTGTATTTGGATATAATTGTTTTGCTTTGTAATCCTATATGTTTTGTTCCATAAATTTCACCAGAATGCAAAAGGGGTATGACATCCCCCCAAAAAAAAACTTAAGATCTAGTCCACACTTCTTCCCATTATCAGATAGGAAACTAAGGATAAATGATTTGCCCCAATTCATACTCTTGTTATTGGTAGTCAATACTAGAATTTCTGGCTCTTATCTCAGTACTCTTTTTATGATACCAGTCTGACTTTCAATATCCATCTCTAAGCATAAGAGAAGCATGCTGATGGATAACAAATAGCCATTCTCTTTCCCTTTTGCAATCATAACAAGAGGAGAAAAACTGAAGGGTTGCTATGGATGGAAGAATTTCCTGAGAATGACAGTTGCTAGTGAATAGAGTGAACTCCATTCACTAAAAAAGTGAAGTTAAAATCTTCATAGTGGGCAAAGGACCTAGATCAGTTCCATTTGTGACCCTGGTCAGATGACCTGGGGCAAAAATCTCTAAATTTCAATCTTCTAAAATGAGAACAATATTGCCATCATTCATTGCATAGACTAGTATATACATACATCTTGTTTCATAGAATGTAAGCTTGTTTAAGGCTGGGGCAGTTTAGTCCCTAGAAAATATAATCTATTTAATAAATACTTATAAAAGCACTTTACAAATTTCAGTGTCATGTAAATATAAACTCCTTGAAGGAATGAACTAGAAACCATAGTACCCAACACAGTCCCTTGAATATAGCTAACTGGAATTGAATTGAATGTAAACTGCTGTTATTATTGTATTTCTTAAAGTATTTTGAAATAGGATGAATTATTCTTCTGTGATATTATCCAGCTTTCCACTTTGGGCAGTTTGCCATCTCCCTTAGCTGGAACAGCAGCCTACAGATAGGATTTTTAGAGACCATTCCCACCCTTGACTCCCAAAGGAATTAATCCTTTCTGCTTTGGTACTATAATCTGGAGTTGAGTTGTTCTGATTGGTGAGGGAGTGAATACAAACTCATTCAACCTACTAGGATATGTAGCTTGTCAACTACAGACCATATTTCACATTCTATTTAGCTAATCTACTTCTACCATCTTGCTGTCTATTCTGACCACAAATGGGTTCCCCTATCTCTTGCTTTGCAAATAGTGGTCAAATCAATAGTATCATTGCTTCAGGAAAGGGCTTGACAATTGATTGCCCTATGATTTACTCACCATTCCTGGGACTCCCCTTTCCTAGACACCATTCGTGTGTGTGTGTGTGTGTGTGTGTGTGTGTAATATATTTCGATTTCTTATTAGAAAATAAGTCCTCTAGTTCTGAAATGATCCAACCATTCAGAAGAGCAATTTGGAACTATGCCCCAAAAAGCTGTAAAATTGTGCCTACCCTTTGATCCAGCAGTATCACTACTGCTGGATCTGTATCCCAAAGAGATCATAAAAGAGGGAAAGGCATTCACATGTGCAAAAATGTTTGTAGTGGCTCTTTTTATAGTGGCAAGGAACTGGAGACTGAGTGAATGCCCATTATTTGGAGAATGGCTAAATAAGTTTTGGTATCTGATTGCAATGGAATGTTACTATTCTATAAAAAATGATGATCAGGCTGATTTGAGAAAAGCCTGGATGAACTGATGCTGAGTGAAGTGAGCAGAACCAAGAAAACACTGTAAATAGTAACAACAAGATTATGTGATAATCAACTTCGATGGTCTTGGCTCTTCTCAGCAATGCAGTGATTTAAAGCAAATACCAATAGATTTGTGATTGAAAAATGCCATCCACGTCCAGAGAGAGAACTATGTGGATTGAAGCATACTTTTTTCACCTTTTTTGTTTGCTTACTTTTTCTTTCTCAAGGTTTTCTTCATTTTGGACTGATTTTTCTTACATGACACGACAAATATGGAAATATGTTTAAAAGGATTGCACATATATAACCTTTATCAGACTGCTTGCTGTCTTAGGGATGGGGGAAATAAGGAAAGAAGGGAGAAAAATTTGGAACACAAAGTCTTACAAATGAATGTCAAAAACTATCATTACATGTATTTGGAAAAATAAAATACTATTGAGAAAAAATTTTTAACATTGGTTTAACATGTAACTGGAAAAATAAAATATAAAAAATGAATAATAATAAATGAAGTTAAAAAAAATAAGTCCATTGAGAACAGGTTCCATATCACTTTTGAATCTGGATCTATGGGGACAGCTAGGTGGTACAATGGATAGAGTACTGGGCATGGAATGAGGAACACTCATCTTCTTGAGCTCAAATCTGCCCCCCAGACATTTATTGGCTATGTGATCCTGGGCAAATCACTTAACACTGTTTGCTTCAGTTTCTTCATCTGTAAAATGAGTTGAAGCAGGAAATGGCAAACCACTTCAGTATTTTTGCCAAGAAAACTTTAAATGAGGTCACAAAGAGTTGGATATTACTAAAAAGACTTGGCAATAATATATTTGTATATCTGTTTTTAGCATAGTTCCTGGCATATTGCAGATATTTAAAAAATATTTTTAATTTTACTCATTAAATGTAGGCCCATCTAGAAATTAATTAAAGACAGTGTGGTGCAGAAGACAGAAGAAGAAATGAAGTCTTAAAGATCTAGGTGTATATCTCAGTTTTGCCACTTATTACTTAAAAGAGCCTGAAGACTACGTTTAAATCTCATCTCTAACACTGCACATATACTACTTCTCTGGGGCTCAGTTTTCTCATCAGAAAATGGAAAAGATAGGACTAGATGACTTCTGAGTTCCCTTGCAGCTTTAGATCTTTGTTCTAGGACCACTGGAGCAGCTAGGTCGCATAGCAGATAGAGCACTGGGATTGAATTAGAAAGACCCATCTTCCTTGAGTTCAAATCTGGATTCAGCCACTTACTATCTGTGTGACCCTGGACAAATCACTTTACCTTGTTTGCCTCAGTTTCCTCCTCTGTCAAATGAGCTGGAGAAGGAAATGGCAAACTACTTCAGTATCTTTGCCAAGAAAATCCCAAATGGGGCCACAAAAAATTGGACATGGCTGAAAAATTACTGAACAACAACAAATTTGTATATCTGTTTCTAAGTTTCTGACACAGGGCAGATATTTCATCAATTTTTAAAAAATTTTTACTCCTTATGATCTGTATGGGCTCAAGTTTCTTCCTCTATTAAAGGGGGAAAGTTGGACAAGATTATCTATAAAGAGTCTTCCATATTTGAACACTCTGATCCATCTCAAGCTAATGATTCTGTGTCCCATAATAACTACTCCAAGCCTACAGCCCAATGGCCCAATTCTTTGCCTCTCAGGCAGAGAGCAAGTCCTTATAAAGCAGTTCAAGAGCTTAGGAACTGTGAAAGAGGATGTTTTCTCCTTAGGAGGGAGTTAGAGGAAGGGAGTTGTCTGGTGGTGAGGTGTGACCTAGAGTGGGAAGGGCAGGGAAGAGACAGGAAGGTGCAAAGCCAGACACCCCCAATGAGGGGCATTTTAATTTGACTATTCCTTGATCAAGCTGCCCCTGCACAGTCAATTGCTTCTGCATATTTCCTTTCAGTACACCCCCACACACACACACACACACCCCTTCTGGCAATGCGTTTCCCCCAGACAGGCTTGTATATAGTATATAGGCATTCTGCAATAGTCACAACTCCTCCTTCCCTCTAGAGTCTGAAAAGGGGGCAGAGGGAGGGTTTTCTCTAATGACTGGCCCCAGACCTGTATTATTCCCCTACAGTCCCAGGAAGGACAAGCTCTGTTAATAATATCCTATAAATCAGCAAGCAGAAACCTGATGAGTTTTAACAGAGTACTACCACGTTTAAACATGACCCTGTACAATACCAGTCTATATGCTATAGGAGAATAGAAATTATCTTGCATCATTTCAAACATCCTGCAAAATTCATTCGTCTTTGTGTCTCAAACTCAGTCCCAATTACCTGAGACTTCTCCAACCTGGAAAACATTCTGTCCCTTCCAAGGGCAGGACCTCCACACTACAGGTTGGCAGCTAACTTACCGTCTTCCCGGCAGTCTCAGAAGCATTACTCGTGTCAAGGTGACGCTCTAGCCCAAACTTCTGCTCTTCAGAATCACTCTCAGAGGGAGGAATCCAGGCCAATCTCAACTGTGTCCTGGTCTCCAAATGCTGCTTCAGGCATTCAAGCCTAGGGCCTGGACCCAGCCACCCCCATTCGTTAAGCCAGCAGGTCCCTGTTCCTGAAAGGCCCTATTCCTAAAGGCCCACGGAGCGATTTGTTTTCTTCCTCCATCCAAGGAACCTCTCACTGTACCCTAAGACCCTCCATAAGACATCGGCCAGGCTGCAGGAGCTGGCCAACATTAGCTCAGAACTGGATTAGGAAAAACACAAAGAGGATTAGGACTGCATGCCATCTGCAGGGGGTATAATTAGCTTAATGAGGTTATGTACATTGTTTTGGCTGCTCTGTACAAGGATACAATTGCTGAGGCTATGAAATTGCAGGCCCCTATATCTCAGAGGAGCATCTGCCCAGGAGAGAGGGAGGGGGGAGGGGTCACCTCTCATTATGTTCCTGCTATAAAGTTGGGCTCAGGTCAGCAATTGCTGATTCTTTGTGTCAAGCCACAGGATGTTAAAATTACACGAGGAGGTAAATGGAGAAACTGACATGTAAGGCTTAAACCACCGGCTGGAAATTGAACATATTAGTCAGACAACCAACTATTTTGTCTCCCTGAGGCCTAACGAAGCATTTTCCTACTTGTGGGACTGAGCCAACTCATTTCTGGACTGAAACAGATTATTTTGACATCTTGTAGACACCACCTGTGAGAGTCAGTAAACACAGGCTTTATCAGGAAGGAGTGTGCAAGGGAAAGAAAATTGCTTCCAGAATCAAAGGATCTGGCTTCAAATCCGGCCTCTAACAATTAATACTGGTATGACCCTTGTTGAATTATTTCTTTTCTTTTGCCCTTGGTTTCCTTAACTAGTAAAAACAGATAAGATAGATAGATAGATAGATAGATAAATAGATAGATAGATAGACAAATAAATGAATAAATGGATAGATTGATATATCAATGAATGAATGAATGAATAAATAAATTGAAAGATGGACTAGAGGGTCCTTGAGGTTCCTGCCAATTCTAAATCTAAGAGCTAATTTTGAGTAGGTTTCAAGATAAATCTTCCAGGAGGCAGGGTAAACCACATGATTTCTAGGGCATGAGTTCTTTGCATTTTTGTTTTAATTTTTAATAGCATTTTATTTTTCTAAATATATGTGAAGATAGTCTTTGACATTCATTTTTGTAAGACTTTGTGTTCCAAATTTTTCTTCTTTCCTTTTTTAGCTACCCCATCCCTAAGACAAGCAAGCAATCTGATATAAGTTAAATATGCACAATCCTTTTAAACTTATTTCTATATTTGTCATGTTGTGCAAGAAAAATCAGACCAAAAGGGAAAAAACACCATAAGATAAATGAACGAACAAAAAAGGTGAAAATATTATGCTTCTCTCTCTGGATTTGGATGGTATTTTCTGTTCTAAATCAATTGAAATTGCCTTGAATCCCCTCATTATTGAGGAGAGTCAAGTCCATCACAGTTGATCATCACATAATCTTCTTGTTAATGTGTACAATGTTATGTTGGTTCTTCTCACTTCATTCAACATCATCATTTCTTATAGAACAATAAGATTCCAAAATATTTATATACCATTCCTTATTCAGCCATTCTCCAATTGAAGGGCATCTACTCAATTTCCAGTTCCTTGCCACTACAAAAAGAGCTGCCACAAACATTTTTGTAAATGTTTCCCTCTTTTATGATCTTTTTGGGGTACAGATATAGTAGTTATATTGCTGGATTAAAGGTCCCTTTGACCATAGTCCTAATTGTAGAGAATGGGCTCTTAACCTGGGGTCTACAATAGATTTTAATGTGGTCCATGAATTAGGGTGAAGAAAAAAATTACATCTTTAGCTTCACCAATATCTAATAGAAATTTAATATCTCCTTCAATTATTTAAAAAATGTTATTTTGAAGAAGGATCCAGAGGTTTCACCAAATTGTTAGAGAAGTCTGTGACATACCCCCGAAGTGCTAAAGGCTCTCTTTAGAAAGTTAGTTAAGTTTTCACTGCTACAGAGGCCAAGACAACTATCATTTTTCTGATGCTGTTCATTAGTTTCAGTCTATTGTGTCCAATTCTTCATGGCTTAATTGGGGCTTTCTTGGCAAAGAGACTTGAATGGCTTCCCATTTCCAACTCCAGCTCATTTTACAGATAAGGAAACTGAGGCAGAGAGGATTAAGTGACTTGCCCAGGATCACACAGCTAGTAAGTGTGTGAGGCCGAATTTGAACTCAGAAAGATTAGTTGCTCTGACTCCAGACTTAGTACTCTATCCACTCTGTCCCTTAGCTGCCCCATTATCCTCAAATCAATGGGCAAAACCTTAGATTCTGTTTACAAAATACCTAAATGACTAGGGAATTCTTAGAAAGCAAGTCCAAACACTTCTTTGAATTAAATTAAATAACAATTAAGGTATTAGGATTTAGTGGGAACCTTGGACCAGTTGTCAGGAAAGTGAATTTGGATGTTAGTCCTGGTATTTATTAACTAAGTCACTTCATGCAAGTGGTTTAACTTCTCAGGGTATCCTCATGCTGGAAACAGCTAGGTAGCCTAGGTAGCACGATGGAGAGAGTGCTGGACTTGGAGTCAGGAAGACTTGAATTTGAATCCTGCTTCAGATACTTACTAGCCTTGTGACTCTGGGTAAGTCATGTAGAATGCTATCTGCCTCAGTTTCCTTGTCTTTGAAATGGGACTAGCAAGAGCACTTACCTCTCAAAGTTATGATGAGGACCAAATGATCTTTGAGAATTATAAAATGCAAGGTATTATTAGTACCTAGGCAGAGTATGGTGCAGGAAAGTACTTTGTTAAGGGCTATATCAATGTGAGCAATTATTATTAATAATGACAATGAGGGAGGAAGTTAGCATGGTACACAGTGGAAAGAACACTAGATTTGAAATCATAGGCACCACATTTGAATCCTTGCTCTGCCATTTACTAGTGTTATTGGGGATAGAGACAGCTAGATGGTGCCATAGTGCATAGAGTACCAACACTGGAGTTCGAGAAGAATCATTTTCCTGAGTTCAAATGTGCCCTCAGACACTCACTATCTGTGTGACCCTGAGCAAGTCACTTAATCCCTGTTTGCCTCAGTTTCCTCATCTATAAAGTGAACCGAACAGGAAATAACAAACCTCTCCCATGTCTTTGCCAAGAAAGTACCAAAGTGGGTCACAAAGAATCAGACACATCTGAAAAATAACTGAAGTGTTGTTGGACAACAGCTGATAGCTAGCATTTATATGGCACTTTAAGGTAATGTCGTAATTATGCCTGGGAAGTAGATGCTATCATTATCCCCATTTTAAGGAAGAGGAAATGGAGGCAGGGAGAGGGATGGAAATATAAATACAAGCAGAAAGATAACGTCCCCTCAAGGAGTTTATATTCTAATGAGGGAAGACTACACATGAAAGGAATACGGAAAGGAGGTTTGAGGGGAGATAGAGGCACCCAGTAGGTAGACATAATAGCACCTACCTCGGAGAGCAATCATGATGATCAAATGAGACAGTACTTGTAAAGTGCATAGCATAGTGCCTGGCACATAGTAGGAGCTATATAAATGTTAGCTATTTCTATTATTTATTAGAGAAAATTTAGAGTCACAAATGCAGCCTGGATTTCTTTGCCAATAAACAGATAACAGACCCTCACTTTGATCTTTTTTGCATTTCCCTCCAACCTCCCTTTCAGTGGTGACACACTGACACCATCAAGGAGGGACAACCCCCTCCATAATCTCTGAGAATATTACTCTATTACAATACATTAATTGATGGTTATAATGAGCCAGATATATCTAAACAAGTCAAATTGTGTTTCTTTATCCTGTTTAAAAAGGGCGGGGCAGTATGTAATTGCCATCAAAATAAAAATAATCTGGGTATTTAAATTTATTTTATATGTAATATTTTATTTCCTTGATGGCTGTGGATAAATACTTTTAAAAATTAAAATATGAAAGCCTTTGTACCAAAGTAAAAGTGAGCATCATGGTTTTTGCTTATTGTTTTTGTTAGTTTTTAATCACTCAACGTTCTGAACCATTGTATAGAAAGAAATTAATATTCTAATGGAAACAACCAAAAAAAAAATAAGAATACAGCCAGAAGAAGAATAAAGATGTGGCTGGTTCAGGCATCCTGCTTAGAATGGAGGTTCTGGGAAGAACCAGACAATTAGAAGGAGGAGTGGGAAGATATTTCCAATTTATGACATTTGAAGAGATGGAATTTCCAAGGTGGAGGGATTTCTGAGATATTACAGAGAAAGCCCAGGAACAGAGTCAGGAATGAAGCCTGATTAGAAATGACTATATACTTGTTGAAAGAATAAAAAAAAAATCAATAAAGGAATAATAAATGCTTTTTGATTAATTGCTAAATTAAGTTAAAATTTAAGTTTATCTTGCAGACAATGCAAACACATCAAAGGTTTTTAAGCAGAAAAGTGACACTACCTGGACCATAACAAACACTAAATAAATACTAGTCAATTGATAAGATTGGTTGATTGATATACAATGAAAGTGGTGTTTGGGGGAGAACAGTCTGGGGACAGTATAGAAGGGACAGAGAACAGAGACAGGAAGACAGCAAAAAGACTATTACAGAATTTCAGATTGGAATAATAAGGGTGGGGGCAATGGGAATGGAATGAAAGGAAAAGAGATAAGGCAAAATGCTCAATGAAGGATCAAAATGACTTAATGATTACTTGGATATTGAAAGAGAGGTTCTAAAAAATAAACCAAAATAATAAAAAAGGGAAAAGGACCCATATGTGCAAAAATGTTTGTAGCAGCTCTTTTTGTAGAGCAACGGATTGGTAATTGAGCGAATACCCATCATTTGGGGAATGGCTAAATAAGTTATTATATATGAATGTAATGGAATATTATTGTTCTATAAGAAATAATGAGCAGGCAGATTTCAGAAAAGCTAGAAAGATTTACATGAAAGCCAAGTGAAATGAGCAGAAGGAAAAAAACACTGTACACAGTAGTAACAAAATTATGTGATGATCAACAGTCTGGACTTGGCTGAAACAGACTTTGAATGGAAAATACAATCACATCCAGACTGTGGTGACTGAATATGGATCGAAGCATTGTATTTTCACCTTTTTTGCTTGTTTGTTTTTATCTCCCATGACTTTTTCCCCTTTTTGGCATGATTTTTCTTGCACAACATGAGAAATATGGAAATAGGTTTAAAAGGATAGCATATATTTAATGTATATCAGATTGCTTACTCTCTTGAGGAGGGAGAAGGTTTGGGAGGAAAGGAGAAAATCTTGGAACACAAAGTTTTACAAAAATGAATATTGAAAACTATCTTTAAATGTATTAGAAAAATAAAATACTATTGATCAAAAATATTTTTTTTTAAATCAAAATCACCTCAAAGATTTTAGGCTTCCATGACTATACTATGAATAGGAAGAAGGAAGCTAAAAAGGGAAGAAATTTCTATGAAACACAAGGAGCTCAGTCTTTGACATATTGAGGTGAAGGTGAGAGCAGGATGCTCAAGTGCAAATGTGTCTGTCATCCACCATGCCTAACACACTAGATGCTCAATGACTAATGAACAACTGAATTAAATGCCTAGCAAGACATGAGAAATAAGGGACTGGCACCTAGGAGAGTCCCTGTTCTTAGTCATATCCCACTTCTTTTTTCTGTTGATAGTACTTGATTTGCACCTCTCTCTGATAGTTTTTTATTGTTATTTAGATGGATGTGGTCCTCTTTAAAATTCAAATTAATATATTTTTTAAAATCTCCCCTAGTGCTCTGCACACTATATTTCAGGGTGACCTGTGATTTTGTTAGTGTAAGGAATGTTCAGGGAAGAACCTATCAATGTAGAATAGCTTCTGTTTTGCAACTTTTTATCTCAGAGCAGGGTTCATGAATTTATAGTCTATAATAGGCAGATCTAGCCTTCCACCTGTTTTTGTGCAGACAGCAAGCTAAGAATGGTTTAAATAAATTATTTTTTTTAAATTAAAGTTTGCTGATCTTTGTTTAAAAGAGTCATGAGTCCCTGAGGGGCAGAATTACTAATCCAAGCTCACATAGTTGATATCTGGCAGAGCTAGAAGTAGAATCTGGGTCTTTCTGCCTCTGAGATCTCTTGATCAATTATACTATGATTGATCTTCCTCATAGAAACTTGACCAATGTCTGCAGAAAAGAAGGGAAAGTTAGAATCACAGGCAGAGGTTTAAAAGTCATCTCTGGATATAGTCATCGAAGTCATGGGAATGGATGAAATTTCAAAAGACAAAGAAAAAAAGAAAAAACTGAGACCCCAAGGGCTAAAATGTAAAGCATGCTGATGTTTAAGGAAGGTTGAGGAAAATAAGCCATGAAAAGAGGCAGAGGAGCAATCAGGCAAAATGACATCCAGGAGTAGGTGGGATCACAGAGACTAGGAGTGAAGAGTTTGGAATGAATAAGGGTGTGTGATCAGAAGGGCTAAGTAAGATCAAATACTTAGGAAGGATGAGGAAAATCCATTGGATCTGGAAGTTAAGATATGACTTTTGAGAGAGGAAGGAACAGAGTTTCAATAGAGAGGGAAGAAAAGAAGCCAAAGTTCAGAGAGGTGACAAGAGTTTGTGTATGAGGAAGTGGAGGCAATGAGGATAGGCCATTTGTGAGAATGTTGACAGTGAAAAGGAGAAAAATAGAATAGTAAACACAGTGGGATAGTATGGTCAGATGAAGGTTTGTTTCAATGTGGGGGAGATTTGTACTTGTTTGAAGGTAAAGAAAAAAACAAAAGAAAGAAAAAGGAAAAATGGAGGGAGCAAAGTCCTTGGGGACTTTGTTAGTTAATCAGGCATTTAGGAAAATGATTCCAATGACCAGGGTTTATAAATGGAGGGATTTTTAAAATTCACAACTGAAATGTTAGAGATCATTTGGTCCAAATGTCTCATTTTACCTATGAGAAAATGAAGGCCTATGGAAGGAATATCATAGGACCAAAGCCAAGTGGTCAGTCAGTAAGTAAGTAAGTAACATTTTAACCCAGATCTTCTGACTCCAGATCCCATCCAATAATGACCTTCTGTAACTCCAACATGTACCCAAGTTAGCTAAATTGTATTCACTACTATTATTTTATACCATGAGTATCAAATGTTCAGTGGGACAGTTTCAAATCTGAGGATATTTTGTCCTCTGAAATAGTCAATATGAAATTAGCTATGGATCAAATAATGTTTATTATATGCAGCACTTTTCTATGTAAAATTAAGCTTATCTATCTTTGCTCCAAATTCTTCTTAAGCCCCTTTCCCCCCAAGAACAGTTCATGATCCTAAAATCTTTGTATTTGTGAGTCCCATTAATATGCTCAGAATTTCCCTGAACCCAGTTAACTTGAAAAACACTTGGAAGGAAAGCACAAGACTACTTTGTAAAGTTAGAGCAGGATTCTCCAGTTTTTTCCTTTAAATTATGTCTTATTCATTAATATAACAGAAGTTTGTGATAGAAGCTATGGCAGGAGGAGATTCCACCACTCTCCTTGCTGGGGAGGCAGGGAAAGAAGGGGACTAGTTGATTAAAAATTCACAGGGATGCCAGGAAGAAGAGTCATGGTCTTATGGGGCCATAGAGCTGGAATGGATTGTAGAGATTATCTGATCCAATATCCAATAGTTCAATATCTCCCTGATCTTTGTCTTTATTTCTGTCTGTCTCTGCCCCCTCCTCTGCCTCTGTGTTTGTGTCTGATTCTGTCTCTGTGTCTGTCTGTCTTTCCCTTCTCTTTCTGTGTCTTTGTCTCTGTCTCTGTGTCTATATCCTATATATACATAGGAAGTGTCTCTCTTCCTCTCCCCCCTAATATATAGAACTGTGTCTGGAACACAAAATCTGATTTTAAAGACTCTTTGTTCAAAGTACTAAGCGACTCAGACAATAGGATCATAATACTTTTGTATGTGTATGTGTAAATACAGATATAAAATTATATATTATGTGGTTATATAATATGCACATAAATTTCACATTATATATCTATAACACATATGTGTATAGCACATACATATACACATGTATATATCTAAGACATGCATGTATATGTCTATGATGGGATCTTTATATCTAAATGTGTTCATACATATGAATCATGTATTTGTACATACATGCATATACAAGCTGAGAGTCCAGAAGGTAAAGTGACTTGATAGACAATAAGCACAGCCAGAATTAGAATTCAGGCCCTTTTCTATGGCAAAATGTGACAGAAAGAAAGGTCAGTTCCTTGGTTCAGAAAGTTTAGCCAATAGTGGGAGACAAGCGTTGAGTTGTGATTTGGCATGAGTGGCCTGAATATGGGAAGGAGTAGGAAGGACTGAGAGATTAGTGTGACCCATTTCCAGCATTTCCTTGTGCTGAATCCCCATCAAGGGGAGAGAAGAGATAGGAAAGGGAAAGGATCACAGGAAGCAGAGTATGTGTGTGGATGGTTGCTTGCCTTGGTGAGGCTATGGATCCATTGTTCTAAGACAGTTTCTTCAACTCAATTATATTTTAAGACAGTCACTAATAAACTAGAGAACATCAAGAGAGGGAGCAACCAACAGGGCAGAGGGTTTCAAGTTCATAGCATATGAAAATCAGTCCGAAAAACTTGAGATGTTTAACCAGAAGGAGAGAAGATTTAATGGAGATAGGATAGCTTCCTATAAGGAAGAGGGATTGGATTTGTTCTGTGCTCCAGAAGACAACACTAAGGGCAATAGGTAGAAGATGCAAAAATTTAAGCTTAATAAAAGGGATACTTCTCAATGATCAGAACCATTATCCCAAAATAGAATGCCTGACAAGGAAGGTAATGAGTGGCCCCCTCACTACAAGTCTTTAAGCAAGGATGGACGGCTATTTTGCAGGTCCATGCTGAAGGGAGGAATCTTGATAAGATATGCCTTGGACCAGATGACCTCGGGGATCCTGTCCAACTTTTAAGTTTCTCTGATAATGTCATTTCCTTTCTGTTCCTTATGGGAACATCTGGATCAGAATTCAGTACACAAGGTACTCAGAAATACTGATGAAGGTCATTGGAGAAGAGATCTCAATCTCTTGATTTTTCACAAGAACTACTATTCTCTGGGGACACAAAGTGCTGATCTTAAGAGACCTCCTGTCTATAGCACTCAGTGATTCACACAACAAAGTCATCTCTGCCCCAGTAAGGACAAGGAAAAGTTTGTACTCTGAGAACTATGATTACTTTGCCATTTTTGCCGGCAACTATAGCTACCCCTAAAGTGGCTCCCTGTACCTCTTGACTTTTGTGCACTATTTCTGCTTCTCTGTCATTCAGTTATTGTGCACACACACATACACACACACACCCCATCTCCATCTTTCAAAATAGCAAACAGCCTGACCACAGTCTAAGACAGAAGGTTAGAGCTGGAAAGAATCTTAGATATTAGGTCACTTGACTCTATTATAACTACCTTTTGTGGCAAAATTAATATTATTTCTAAACTAGTCACTAAGATAGAAAGCCATATGTATTTATGACATGCACATATATAAACATATAAGTGCATGATGACTTTTATTTTAATGTATACATACATATATGTATATAGAGATGTTATATACTGTGATGTAGTGAAAAGAATATTGGATCTAAAATAGTTAGGATAGTGTGAGGTTGAAATTTTGCTTCCACTATTCAGTACCCTCAGTTTCCTCACCTGTTAAATAAAAAGACTAATTTCTATGTTAGCTAGCCCATAGAGTTGTTGGGAGGAAAGCACTTTATCAACATGAAAACACTACAGAAATGTGGGCCGCTCCTGCTATGACTGCTGGTCATGGTAAATCACTGCCCCTTCCTGTTCTCTCTCTACTCACATACTACGGGAAAAATCAACACTGCCCTTGAAGATAAGGGTCAGGCTGACTTGGGCAGGAAAACCACAATGCATCCTGTGGAGTCTAAGAAAGCTGCCATGGGATTAAGGAGCTTTGAAATCAAATCCTTTCTGTGGTGCTTCTAATTCCTGGGCCTGCCTCCTTCCTTCCTGTCTCCTCCCACTTTAAAGTGGAGAAAGATCCCTTGATATTTCTTGGGTGCTTTGCCTAAGCAAGGTTCTCCACAGATAATCTCTTATCTCTTTCTCCCTGTCATCCCTAATATTAATCTTTCCCTCTCTATTGGTTCCTTTCCTGCTACTTACAAATATATCCAAGTCTGATCCATGTTCAAAAAACCCTCATTTGATCCAATCATTTCTAATAACTACCATCATCTATTTCTGCTACTCCCTCTCCTCTTCCTCTCTTCTTCTCTCCTCTCCCCTCCCCTTCTCTTCCTTCCTTTTCACTTCCTTCCCCCTTTTACTTCTCCCCTTCTTTTACTCTCCCTTCTCCATCTTTTATCTCTCCTCCCCTCTCCTTCTTTCCCCTCACACCTCTTTCCTCTCTTTCTCCTCCCCTCTCTTTTCCTCTCCTCTTCTTTTCTTCCTTCCCTTTCTCCTCTTCTGTCCTCCCTTCTCTTTTTCTCTCCTCTCCTTCCCTCTCTTCTTGGAACTCACATTTCTTATGGACTCCAGGCTCTATCCACCTCATCCTGTAGATGCTCCTATAGACACTTAAAATAAAGGAAGAAAAAAAAAAAAGACTTCACTTTAAACCAGAAAGCTTATGAGATTATAAATAGTTATGTTTCAGTGAAAATTATTATCTCAATCCACAAAAACAAAGTAAACCACAGGGATATGTACAGAACCTGAGCTAGGACTCTGTTGAGCTAAGCAGCTCCCAGTGAGGAATTAACCAATTCAGGTCCATATCTTCTCTAAAATTTATAGTCTTTGAGAGCTTCCTAACGTTCTGGGCCTGGAACTGGGAAGATCTGAATTCAAATCTGGTTTTGGGCACTTATTTGCTATGTAACAATGGGCAAGTCACTTAACCTGTCTCAGTTTCCTCAATTGTAAAATGGGAATAATCATAGTATCTCATTCCCAGGATTGTTGGTAAGATCATATGAAATAATAATTGTAAAATGTTTTGCAGCAATTAAAACATCACAAAAATGCTAGCTATTGTAGTCTTTTTTACTCATATATTTATCACCAAGCCTTGGCTTCAAAATTTCCTTCCTGTCTTGGAGTAAAGGATGGTTCTCTTTTTTTGGTAAGGTTTCTTCCAAGGTCCACACATGTCTTCATCCCATTCCCTCTCACTTTCCCCAGACCTTAGTTTAATTAATTATCCCCATTCTCATCTTTGACCTCTCCCCATCAAATGCCTCCGAACATACTCAGCATCCAAACTACAGTGTCTCAATCATCAGTGTCAATTATGTGACTGGAGAAGTGGTAGAACCAAGGAATCAGACTAATAATACATAAAACAATAGGCTTTTGTTATAGTTTACTTTGACTCAGGAGGGCTGGAGGAAGGTTCCACTACTTTGGAGGATTTCCAAGAGGACATGTCAAGACAACAGTCACATAGGACAGATGAGCATGGATGGGTTGAAATCTGAATCATTGGAGGGAATTCTCACATTACTGAATTCAAAGATATGCTAAAGCTTCCAAGTAAAGGGATATTCAAAGCCTAAGAGAAAATATCAAAGAGACAGGAGAATGAAGTAATAGGGGCAGAATAGTGGTCACCTGAACTTCAAGTGTTATGATGTTCAGGTCACAAAAAGAAAAGGAGGAAGGGAACTGACCACTATCCTTCCTAGTAGTATCTCGGACTCACCAAGGTCTCCACACTCTTGTCTGGATGTAATACCTGAGTGCCAGAGCAGCTCCTGAGGAAGCCCAGGATCATAGGTAAGGTTTCCCCTTAGGAGATGATGTCATAACAAAGGCATGCAAGATATTGACTAAAGGAAGAGATCCTGCTCAAAACCAGCAGAAGTATATTCTCGGCTTTCAGATGTTTCCAGGAAATGACAAAGGTGTGGAGAGGGCAGGAAGATGTCTAGCATCCAGAACACAGCTAGCAAGCTGTAGGTACAACCTCGGAGATCTAAGAGATGCTGGTAGGTTTGAGGTCTTTGTAACTGTCACACTTAATTTGATGGAAAGGAAAAGTCTCTTTGGAGTCGTAGGAATTGGGTGCAAATGCAAGTCCTTAAAGCCTGTGTGACCCTGGAGAGGACACTTCTGCTGTCTAGGTATCCCTTTACTTACAACACGAAGGGTCTCATTTCTAAGGTTCCTTCCAGCTCTCAATTCTAATACTCTGAATGGATTAAATGAAAGCAAAGAGTCAATCTCCCTCCCTCTGGTGAGCCTGCTCCTGTGTATCCTGACAAGGGCCAAGGTCTGTTACTCAGTACTTTGGTGCATCCTTCCTCAGGGTGACTAAGGTCCTGTGATCTGTTCTCAGCAACTGTGAGCTCATCATGGGGTTTCCTCACTTAAGGTGTTGGCTGACACCCAACACATGCTAAATTCTTAATAAATGCTCATTTCATTATTCCAAGAACCCTGAAAACTTTTTTAAAAATTCATTTTATTTATTTTAAGTAGGTTTGCCTGGAATACCTTATCTTTCTTCCAGTCTTGGATTTGACCAGTGCAGATGACCACCCTCTCTAAATCCAAGGGCTGAAGCAGGAAGATGGCTGGAGCCAACTCCAGGTTTTGGTAAAAAAAAAACAAAACAAAACAACAAACCCTTTGATTCTGTTAGTAAAAACTGTTCTCTAGCCCCTTCCTTCCCAAAGTACAAGATTAATTGGCCATTTTTTTTCATCCCCCTAGAAGGAAATATTTCAGTTTCATATGAATTCTTATCTGAGAGTCTTACAACCAAGCTAATATCTGGTCTCAACAAGTACCACCAGCCCTTTTCTCCAGGCACTGCTAAATCTTCTTAATCTGTTACTCAAGCCTGGAGGTGCCCTGGGTCTATAACCCTGCGCCTGCAGAGCATGAACTCAGGAAGATCATATGAAGCAGAGATTTCAGGAGGTTTCACCCCTTCCCCTCCCTTGGACTCTCTCCAAACATAACTTCTATCTCTTTTTGGGGTTCATTCTTTCCAATTCCATTTTTGGGCCCTATCACAATCTTCAAGACTTTCCACACCTCCCATTTCTTTCAGTCCATCACCCTTTGCTGACTTTGCTTTTTTCACTTTCTTGACCTTGTAGTATTGGCTGTCTCAATGATATTCTACTATCTACTTTTGAGTTTCTTTCCCCCTTATTTTGTGGCTAATTGTGTCTTGTCATACTCCAACCCTGAATTATTCTTACCATCTGCCTTCTCTTTTCCTACTGACATAGAGCTAAATGTTGCTAGCAAAAGCTGGGCAACCATGCCAACAGAAAGTATTACAAGTTTATCTAATGCGCTCCTAAATGGTCCCTCATTGATGCACAAAAATCATTTTTCTTTTTCTTACTTTGTTGGACACTTTTCACTCTTGTCAAATTTCTTTCTTTCCTCAAGTCTCCTATACTATCTCTCCTATTTCTCATGACAAAAGACCCTGACAACTTGTCTGAGAATATAGAAGCCATCCATAGTGAACTCTCTCTTCTCCTCTACTACATTGTCTCAAAACCTCTCTTCAGTTCTCCTTTTTTTTAGTAGCTTCTTACACATTATACCCTTCTATATATTCTACATTCCAACTACATTGGTCTGCTTGTGTTTCTCAAGCATGGTGGTGTTGTCTATATAAAATATAGAAATTTCAAGGAGATAAAAGTTGAGGGAAAAGATCATGAGTTCTGTTTTGGCCATGGTGAATTTAAGATGCCTATAGGAATCTTAAGGAGGAAAGATGGAAGAAGAAAAATAATCCTTCTTCTGACCAAGGCCAAACTCTCTACTTATACTCCTGATCCTGTTCACTTTTCTCTTCTCTGGAAGTTCACTCAATTATTCTCTCTCTTACCTTTCACCTTTCCATATACACTGTATCCTTCCCTGCTACCTACAAATATAATGTTAAAAATTAATTCCTGTTAAAACATTAATTCCTTCAAGATAATATTTTATATGTTGTTTGCCTTTTACAACCAAACTCCCAGAAAGGACATCTATGCTCTGTTTCCATTTTCTTAGTTACCCATTCACTTTTTTTCAGTCCCTCACAATTTGGCTGCCAGCACCATCATTTGATGTTCACCTCAAGGTTATCAATGATTTAATAACCACTAAATCCAATGATCTTTTCTCAGATCTCATTTGCAGCCTTTGACACTAGCAACCACCTTCTTCTGGATACTCTCTCTTTTTTTTACTTCTAGGACACTCTCAATTTTTCTCCTACCTGCCTGACAACTCTGGTTTCCATTAATAGATTATCCTTCTCCCAACTGCCAAGCTTATGAGGCCTATAAGACTATGTCCTTAGTCTTCATTTCTTCTTTTTCTACATACTCTCTGTGTCCTCATCAGCTCCCAGGTATCCAGTCATCATTTTTACGTATATTCCTGAAAAATCTAAAGATCCAGTAGCAACCTCTCTACTGAACTTTAGCACTGACCACCTATTGAACTTCCTCACCTGGATGTCCTGTAGGAATCTTAAAACTCGTCATGTCCAAAACAGAACACATGATCTTTTCCCTAAACTTTTATCTCCTTGAAACTTCTTTATTTCTGTTGATAACACCATCATGTTTGAGAAACACATAGGCCAATGTAGTTGGATTGTAGAATACATAGAAGGGTATAATGTGTAAGAAGCTAGGAACTTTGAAAGTTATAAAGAGGCCCATTAGGAAGAGTTTTAAGTGTCAAAGAGACAATTTTATATTTGAATCTGAAAGTAAAGGGGAAACACTAGAATTTGCCAAATGAAAACAGAAATGTAATTAAAAAGTAAAGAGTAAAAGGCCAGATGAAAGACCATGAAGGAATGAATTATGGGGTTATGTGAGTGGACAGTATTATATAGGAGAGAGATTTTGAATATAGATGAAACAAGACTTCATAATGAACCAGGTTATGTGGGATAAATGAGACTGAATATTAGTCAATAACTACACTGAGGTTCTAAATTCAGGTAACTAGAAAAATAATGCTATGGAAAAGGGGAGAATTTGGGATAAAAGACAGTGAGTTCTATTTTTGAGTTTGAGATATGTACAGAACATCCCAATCATAAAGACCGGTATGGTCTGGAGCCCAAAAGATAGACAAAGACTAACTATATAAATCTGAAAGTCATTTGCATAGAGATAATTGAACCAGTGGGAGCTGATGGAGTTACCAAATAAGGTTATATAGAGATAAAAGGACCCAGAAGAGGAATTTAAGGAACATTCACATTTAGTGGGAGTAACATGCATGAAAATCCAACAAAGTGAACTAAGAAGGTATGATCATACAGGTAAGAGAAGAACCAAGAAAAACTTAGAAAGGAGATACTATTCAGGAGGAAAGAGTGACCAACTATATCAAATATTTCAAAGAAATTAAGAATGAAGAGAATTAAAGAAAGAGCATAGCAAAGAAGGCCAAGAATGAAGAGGTATCAATGAGTAGAGGGAGATCTGTACAAGTCCTAAGCTTCTCTTTCTCCCAGTCCCACTCGTTCATGATCTCTGAAGTATAAGAAGAGAAGCTTAGCACAAAGGCCCCACATTCTGACATGGACATCATCATACAGCCATGTTAAGTGACACAATAAAGCTGGCCCATGCCCTAGAAGGATTCCAGGAACTTTTATATTATTTCTGGTAGGGTTTCTTGGCAACCAGATTCTGGGATCATGGCGGATTTTACAGCTGAAGAAGTGAAAGACATCTTCCAACTTGAGGTGAAGATATAATTTTTTTAAATAAACCAAAACCGAAAAAGATCTATATATGTAGATCTGATTGGTTTTAAAGTATGGGTATGAAGTTTTAGAAACAATCCATATCATTCAGACATTTTAAATGTGGAACCTTGGATAATCCATACTTCCTAGGATCCTGTTTATAAATATTGATATTTATTTTAACTCTGTGAGTACTGTCCAAGTACTAAGTCAGTGACTTTTTCAAACTCTGAAGGTGGTTGTAGTGGTTTTTGTTGAAATAGCAGACACACATTAAAGGTGCCACCTAACCCACATTCTCTGGGGTATATCTTTCATAAAAGTCATCTTGAGCCTTGTAGTTTATAGTTTGATAACCACTGTACTAAACTCGAGAGCAAAATGTAAATCAGGAAAGCAACTAGGTCCGGGAAAATATAGGATGATATACCTGCAAAAAAACAGAGTGCCCTGGATCTGGAGGATATATGCAAATCTATTTCTTCTTCTTGCCCCCAAATATTGTTACATATTCTACTATGCAAAAGGGGTTTGTAGGCTTTTGTTTAAGAGGTTGTTTAAAATGATCACTTTTGAAAACAAAATCTCTTGAATGTGGGAATAAGAGATGAAAGGGACATTGCCCTTGACTCTTTGAGGTGACATAAGCATGATTTAAAATGTTATATATATATATGTTATTTTCCCGCAGTTATATGTAAGACAATTTTAACATTCATTTAAAAAAAATTGAGTTCCAAATATTTTCTTTCATCTCCCCCTTCTTCTTGAGACAGAAAGTAATTTGATATACATATTTAATCATAAAAATCATATTGCCATATTAATCACATTGTGAAAAGAAGATCTAGACCAAAATGAAAAAAATTAAGAAAAACTACAGAAAATGAAAAATAGGATGCTTTATTCTGCCTTCAGACTCTGTTCTTTTTCTAAATTGGTGAATTACAGTTTTCATCATGAACCTTTTGGAATGTTTTGATTACTGTATTGTTGATAGCTAAGTCATTCACAGTTGCTCATCATGTAGTATTGTTGTTACTGTGTATAGTGTTCTTCTGGTTCTGCTCAATTCATTTTGCATCACTTCATATAAGTCTTTCCAGGTTTTTCTGAAATCTATCAGCTCATCATTTCTTATAACACAGTAATATTCCATTATAATCATATATTTTCCATTCCAGCTATTTTCCAAGTGATAGGAATACCTTCAGTTTCCAATTTTTTGCCACCACAAAGAGAGTTATAGATCTTCCCCTTTTTAAAAATCTCTTTGAGATATAGACCTAGTAGTGGTATTGCTGGATCATAGGTTATGCACAGTTTTATAGCCCTTTAGGCATAGTTCCAAATTGTTCTCCAGAATGATTGGATCAGTGTACAATTTGACCAACAGAGCATTAGTGTCCCAGTTTTTCCATTTTCCTTCCAACACATCATTTTCCTTCTCTGTCATATTAATCAATCTGATGGGTGAGAGGTGGTACTTTGGAGTTATTTTAATGTGTATTACTCTAATCAACAGTGATCTAGTGCATATTTTCATAAGACTACAATTAGTTTTGTTTTCTTCTTCTGGAAAATTGCCTATTCATATCCCTTGACTTGGGGAATGACTTGCATTCTTATGAATTTGAATCAATTCCCTATATATTTGAGAAAAGAGGCCTTTATCAGAGACACGTGATATAAAAAAGTATTTCTCAGCTTTCTGCTTTTTTCTAATCTTAATTGCATTGGTTTTTGTTTTTGCAAACTCTTTTTAATTTAATATAATCAAAATTGTCCATTTTACATCTCATAGTATGCTCTCTCATTCTCTCTTTCTCTCTCTCTCTCTCTTACACACGTGCACACACACACACACACACACACACACACACAGTAATAAATAAATTCTTCCCTTCTCCATAGATCTAACTAATTTCTTCCTCTCTTACGTTTTTCTGTTTAAATCACATACCCATTTTGATCTTATCTTGGTTTACAATGTGAAATGTTGGTCTATACCTAGTTTCTACCATACTGTTTTCCAGTATTCCCAGAAGTTTTTGTCAAATAGTTCCTGTTCCAAAAGCTGGTATCTTTGGGATTGTCAAACACTACATTACTATGACCATGTACTACTTCTGAGTCTTGCATACCTAATCTATTTTACTGAGCCCACCACTCTATTTCTTAACTAGGACCAGATAATTTTGCTGATTATTGCTTCATAATACAGTTTGAGATCTGGCATAGCTAAATCATCTTTCTTTTCATTAGTTTTCATCAATTCCCTCAATTTTCTTAATCTTTTGGTCTTCCAAATAAATGTTATTTTTTCTAGCTCTATATAATAATTTTTGGTAGTTTGATATAGCACTAAATAAACAAATTAATTTAGATAGGATTGTTATTTTTATTATATTAACTTGGCCTACCCATGAATATTTTTTCCATTTGTTTAGTTCTGATTTTATTTGTGTATGAAGTGATTTTTAGTTGTGTGTATACAGTTCCTGGGTTTGTTTTAGCAGGTAGATTCCCAAGTATTATATAATGTCTACAATTATTTTAAGAGCAATTTCTTTTTCTATATATTCCTACTGGACTTTGTTGGCAATATATAGAATGCCTGATGATTTATGTAGATTTATTTTATATCTTGCAATTTGATGAAGTTGTTAATTATTTTAATTGTTTTTAATTGATACTTTAAGTATACTATAATGTCATCCGCAAAAAGTGCTAATTTTTTTCTCATCACCAGTTTTTATCCCTTCAATTTCTTTTCTTATTGTTGTAGCTAACATTCCAATTCAATACTGAATAATGATGGTGATAATGGGAATCCCTGTTTCACTCCTGATCTTATTGAGAAGGCTTCTAATTTGTCCCCATTACAGATAAAGCTTGCTGATGGTTTTAGATAGTTGCTCCTTATCATTTTTTTATTATAGCTTTTTATTTACAAGATATATGCATGGATAATCTTTCAGCATTGACAATTGCAAAATCTTTTGTTCCAATTTTTCCCTTCCTTCCCCCTACCTCCTCCCCAAGATGGCAGGTAGACCAATACATGTTAAATATGTTAAAGTATATGTTAAATACATTATATATATACATGTCCAAACAGTTATTTTGCTGCACAAAAAGAATCAGACTTTGAAATAGTGTACAATTAACCTGTGAAGGAAATCAAAAATGCAGACGGACAAAAATAGAGGGATTGGGCATTCTATGTAGTGGTTCACACTCATTTTCCAGCATTCTTTCACTGGGTATAGCTGGTTCAATTCATTCCTGCTCTATTGGAACTGATTTGGTTCATCTCATTGTTGAAGAGGGCCACTCCATCAGAATTGATCATCATGTCAATCATTGTTGCTGAAGTGTATAATGATCTCCTAATCCTGCTCATTTCACTCAGCATCCATTCATGTAAGTCTCTCCAAGCCTTTCTGAAATCATCCTGCTGGTCATTTCTTACAGAACAATAATATTCCATAACATTCATATACCACAATTTATTCAGCCATTCTTCAATTGATGGGCATCCATTCAGTTTCCAGTTTCTGGCCACTACAAAAAGAGATGCCACAAACATTCTTGCCCATACAGGTCCCTTTCCCTTCCTTAAGATCTCTTTGGGCTATAAGCCCAGTATGCTCCTTATCATTTTAAGGAAAACTCCATTTATTCCTACATTCTCTAGTATTTTTAATAGGAATGGGTGCTATATTTTGCCAAAGCTTTTTCTGCATTTGTTGAGATAATCATATGATTCCTGTTTGTTTTTGTTATTGAAAAGATCAATTATGCTGATAGTTTTTCTAATATTGAACCAGTCCTCCAGTACAGTTATAAATCTCACCTGACCTATGATATATGATCCCTGTGATATATTATTGTAATCTCCTCACTAGTGTTATACTTTTAAATTTTGCATCAATATTCATTAGGGAAATTAGTCTATAGATTTCTTTCTTTGTTTTGGCTTTTTTTTTTTTGCATTACATACCCACAACATATTGTGTCCTAAAAGGAATTTGGTAGGACTTCTTCTTCATCTATTTTCCTAAATAGTTTATAAAGCATCAGAATTTATTATTCTTAAAATGTTTGGTAGAGGGGCAGAGCCAAGATGGTGGAGAGAATGCACGCTTCATTCTAAGCTCCCCTTTTACCCTCACTACTAATTACCAAATTCAGCCTCTGAAATAGTGCTTGACTGGTAAAATCCACAAATACGGGGAGTACAACAAATTACCAGCTGAAGATAATCTGGAAGACTGCCAGAAAAGGTTTGTCCTGATTGGAGGGAGACCAGTGCAGGTAGGGAGGCAGAACACGGAGGCTAGCACACTGAGTGAACTGGGGGCGGGAGTGGTCTCTGCAGGTAGAGAATTTGCAGGGAGGACTGTATCACAGGTTTGCTGCTCTGCTTTGGTTGGAAAGCAGTAGATCAGCAGTAGATCAGCGGAGACAAACATCAAAGGTAGAGTTACCAAATGCAGCCAAAAAATACCAGAACTTAACAGGACCTAGCCACACCCATCCAGCACAAGGAGTGACTCAGCATGGACCACAGCATAGTTGTGCAGCTGCAGCAGGAGGAGGGAGATGGTCTGCCCAAGGTAGTGACATTTCCACTGCAGGACTCTTAACAGGGCACTTTGGCAGCTTGGCTGCTCTTTGCAGCCCATTTGCAGGACAGCTACTGTCCATCTTTCCCTATTCTGTAGAGGAAGCTGGTAACCTCCTTGCTCTGAAGGCAGACCCTAAGGATTTTTTTTAAAAAATGAGTAAAAAAGCCAAATGAACTCTAACTATTGATAGCTTCCATACAGAAAGAAAGCAGGTTTCCAACTCCAAGGCGACTAATAGCAGACAGTCTCCAGGGAAAACCCCAAAGGGGGATATAGCCTGGTCCCCTTTACACAAGGCTCTCCTAGAAAAAAATTATAAAAAATCTTAAAAGAGAGCTAGAAGAAAAATGGGGAAAGGAAAGAGAAACTCTGCAACAGAGTACAGAAAAGGCATATAATTCATTAAAAGAAAAATTTGATAAAGTGGGAAAAGAAAACAACTTCCTGAAATGTAAATTGGAAAAGGCAAAGAATTCCCACAAAAACAGAATTTGGGAATTGGAAAAGATAAATAACTCCCAGGAAAGTAGGATATGTGAATTAGAAAGAGAAAATAACTCAGTTTTTAAAAAAAGTAGTGAAATAGAAAAAAATTCCATAGAGCAAAACAATTCACTTAAAAACTCAATTGGACATATACAAAAAGAAGTAAAAAAGCTAATGAAGAAAATAACTCATTACAAATCAGAACTGAACAAATAAAAATGAATGATTCATTGAGACATCAAGAATCAGTCAAGCAAAACCAAAAAAAAAATGAAAAAATAGAAAAAATGTTAAATATCTACTTGGAAAAACAGCAGAGCTGGAAAATAGATCTAGGAGAGATAATCTGAGGATTAGTAGACTTCCTGAAAATTATGATGAAAAAAGAGCTTAGACACTATTTTACAAGAAATCATCAAAGAGAACTGCTCAGATGTAATAGAATCAAAAGGTAAAATAGGCATAGAAAGAATTCATTGAGCACCTTCTGAAAGAGACCCCAAAATAAAAACTTCGAGGAATATTGTGCCTAAATTTCAGAACTATCAGACTAAGGAAAAATATTAAAAGCAGCCAGAAAAAAAATTCAAATACCGAGGAGCCACAATAAGGATCACTCAGGATCTAGCTGCTTCCACATTAAAGGATAAAAGGGCCTGGAATCTGATATTCCAAAATGCAAAAGAACTTGGAATGCAGCCAAGGACAAACTACCCAGCTAAGCAGAGCATTTTCTTCTAGGGAAGAAGATGGACATTCAATGAAACAGGTGAATCCCATTTATTCCTAATGAAAAAACAAGAGCTAAACAAAAAATTTGATTCCAAATATAGGACTCAAGAGAAGCATAAAAGATAAAAAGAACTCTTGAGAACTTTATTTCTGTTATGGGAATACATAAAGACCATGTGTATAATTTGATTTTACTGTTATAACACAAAAAAAGGGAAATAGGAGTAGAAAGGGGATAGTTTCAGAAAAAGGGAAAACAGAAGATAAAAAAAGGGAAACTACATCCCACGATGAGGCAAAGAAAATCTATCATATCTGAGGGAATTGGGGGGGGGGAGGAACATTGTACGAATCTTACTCTCATTAGATTTGGCTCAAAGAGAAAATACTAGACATATTTGGTTTTCAGAGAAACTTCTCTCACCTCATTAAAAAGTGGGAGAGGAAAAGGGAAAAGGAAAAGAGTAATAAGGGAAAGGTATAAGAAAGGGGAAGGGACTCAAAGGGAGTGAGAGGGGATTCTAAAGAGGGAGAGCTGTGTGAAGTAAGTGGTGCTTATAAGTTTAATACTGGGGAGGAGGGTAAAGGAGGAAAGAAAAAGAAAAGCATAATCTGGGGATAAGATGGCAGGAAATACAGAATTAGTAGTTTTAACCATAAATGCGAATGCGATGAACTCTCCCATAAAGTGGAGGCAGATAGCAAACTGGATCAAAAGCCAGAATTCTACAATATGTTGTTTACAGGAAACACATTTAAAGCACAGTGATACAGAGTAAAGGCTGGAGCAAAATCTATTATGCTTCAGGTGAAGTCAAAAAAGCAGGGATAGACATCCTTATCTCAGATCAAACAAAAGCAAAAAATGATTTAATTAAAAGAGTTAAGGAAGTTAACTATATTTTGCTAAAGGGTAGCATACATAATGAAGCAATATCAATACCAAAAATATATGCACCAAGGCTTCTCCTAAAGGAGAAGTTAAGAGAGTTGCAAGAAGACATAGACAGCAAAACTGTAATAGTGGGAGATCTCAACCTTGCACTTTCATAATTAGATAAATCAAACCACAAAACAAATAAGAAAGAAGTTAAATAGATAAATACAATATTAGAAAAGTTAGGTATGATAGATCTTTGGAGAAAACTGAATGGAGATAGAAAGGAGTACACTTTCTTCTCAGCAATTCATAGAACCTATACAAAAATTGACAATATATTAGGACATAAAGAAAATTAAATGCAGAAAGGCAGAAATAGTAAATGCATTCTTTTCAGATAATGATGCAATAAAAACTACATTCAAGAAAAAGTTAGGGGTAAGTAGACCAAAAAGTAATTGGAAACTAAATAATCTCATCCTAAAGAATGAATGGGTAAAACAGCAAATGATAGACACAATTAATAATTTCACCCAAGAGAATGACAATAATGAGACAACATACCAAAATTTTTAGGGTGCAGCCAAAGTGTTAATAAGGGGAAATTTTATATTTTTAGAGGCTTACTTGAATAAAATAGAGAAAGAGAAGATCAACGAATTGGGGTTGCAACTTAAAAAGCTAGAAAAGAACAAATTAAAAAACCCCCATGAAATGCTAAACTTGAAATCCTAAAATTAAAAGGAGAAATTGATAAAATTGAAAGTAAAAAAAAAACTATTAAATTAATAAATAAAACTAAGAGTTGGTTTTAAGAAAAAAACAACTTTGGTAAATCTGATTAGAAAAAGGAAAGAGGAAAATCAAATTGTTAGTCTTAAAAATGAAAAGGGAGAACTTTCCACCAATGAAAAGGAAATTAAAGCAATAATTAGGAGTTACTTTGACCAATTTTATGCCAATAAATTTGATAACCTAAGGGAAATAGATAACTACCTTCAAAAATATAGGCTTCCCAGATCAACAGAGGAAGTAAATTGCTTAAATAGTCCCATTTCAGAAAAAGAAATAGAACAAGCTACTAATCAACTGCCTAAGAAAAAATCCCCAGGACCAGATGGATTTACATGTGAATTCTACCAAACATTTAAAGAACAATTAACTCCAAGGTTATATATACTATTTGAAAAAATAGGCAATGAAGGACTCCTACCAAATTCCTTTTATGACACAGACATGGTACTGATACCTAAACCAGTTAGGTTGAAAACAGAGAAAGAAAATTATAGACCAATCTCCCTAATGAATATTGATGCTAAAATCTCAAAATATTAGCAAAAAGACTACAGAGAATCATCGCTAGGATAATACACCATGACCAAGTAGGATTTATACCAGGAATGCAGAGCTGGTTCAGTATTAGGAAAACTATTAGCATAATTGACTATATCAATAACCAAATTAACAAAAACCATATGATCATCTCATTAGATGCAAAAAAAGTATATGATAAAATCCAACATCCATTCCTATTAAAAACACGAGAATATAGGAATAAATGGACTTTTCCTTAAAATAGTGGCATCTATTTAAAACCATTAGTAAGCATTACATTATTAATGGGGATAAATTGGAACCATTCCCAGTAAGATTAGGAGTGAAACAAAGTTGCCCACTATAACCATTACTATTCAATATTGTACTAGAAATGCTAGCTTCGTTAATAAGAGTTGAAGAAGAAATTAAAGGAATTAGAGTAGGTAATGAGGAAACCAAATTATCGCTCTTTGCAGATGACATGATAGTATACTTAGTGAACCCCAGAGATTCTACTAAAAAGCTATTAGAAATAATCCACAACTTTAGCAAAGTTACAGGATACAAAACAAACCCACATAAATCATCAGCATTCTTATATATCACTAACAAAATTCAACAGTTAGAGATACAAAGAGAAATTCCATTTAAAGTAACTGTCAATAGTATAAAATATTTGGGACTCTATCTGCCAAGGGAAAGTCAGGAACTATATGAGCAAATCTGTAAAACACTTTCCACACAAACAAAGGTAGATTTAAACAATTGGAAAAATATCAAGAGCTCTTGGATAGGTCGAGCAAATATAATAAAGATGACAATACTTACCTAAACTAATCTATTTATTTAGTGCTATACCAATCAGACTCCAAAAAAACTATTTTAATGACCTAGAAAAAATAATAAAATTCATCTGGAAGAACAAAAGATCAAGATTTTCAAGGGAACTAATGAAAAAAAATTCAAATGAAGGTGGCCTAGCTGTACCAGATCTAAAACTATATTATAAAGCAGTGGTAACCAAAACCATTTGGTATTGGCTAAGAAATAGACTAGTTGATCAGTGGAATAGGTTAAGTTCACAGGAAAAAATAGTCAATAACTTTAATAATCTAGTGTTTGAAAAACCCACAAACCCCAGATTTTGGGATAAGAATTCACTGTTTGACAAAAGCTGCTGGGAAAATTGGAAATTAGTATGGCAGAAATTAGGCATTGACCCACATGTAACACCATATATCAAAATAAGGTCAAAATGGGTTCATGATCTAGATGTAAAGAATGATATTACAAACAAATTAGAAGAACATAGGATAGTTTATCTCTCAGAGCTGTGGAGGAGGTAGGAATTTATGATCAAAGAACTAGAGATCATTATTGATCACAAAATAGAAAATTTTGATTATATCAAATTGAAAAGTTTTTGTACAAACAAAACTGATGCATACAAGATTAGATGGAAATCAATAAACTGGGAAAGCATTTTTACAGTCAAAGGTTCTGATAAAGGCCTCATTTCCAAAATAAATAGAGAATTGACTCTAATTTATAAGAAATTAAGCCATTCTCCAATTGATAAATGGTCAAAGGATATGAACAGACAATTCTCAGATGAAGAAATTGAAACTATTTCTAGCCATATGAATAGATGCTCCAAGTCGTTATTAATCAGAGAAATGCAAATTAAGACAATTCTGAGATACCACTACACACCTCTCAGATTGGCTAGGATGACAGGAAAAGATAATGCTGAATGTTGGAGGGGATGTGGGAAAACTGGGACACTGATACATTGTTGGTGGAATTGTGAATATATTCAGCCATTCTGGAGAGCAATTTGGGAACTATGCTCAAAAAGTTATCAAACTGTGCATACCTTTTGACTCAGCAGTGTTATTACTGGGCTTATATCCCAAAGAGATCTTAAAGAAGGGAAAGGGATCTGTATGTGCCAAAATCTTTGTGGCAGCCCCTTTTTTTGTAGTGGAGAGAAGCTGGAAACTGAGAGAATGCCCATCAATTGGAGAATGGCTGAATAAATTGTGGTATATGAATGTTATGGAATATTATTGTTCTGTAAGAAATGACCAACAGGAAGATTTCAGACAGTCCTAGAGAGACTTACATGAACTGATGCTAAGTGAAACGAGCAGGACCAGGAGTTCATTATATCCTTCAACAACAATACTATATGATGATCAATTCTGATGGACATGGCCCTCTTCCTCAATGGAATGAACCAAATCAGTTTCATTCGTTCAATAATGAATAGAACCAGCTATACCCAGGAAAAGAATTTTGGGAAATGAGTGTGAACCACAACATAGCATTTCTAATCCCTCTGTTTTTATCCACTTGCATTTTTTATTTCCTTCTCAGGTTAATTTTACCTTATTTCAAAGTCCGATTCTTCTTGTGCAACAAAATAATTGCATGGATATATATACATAAATTGTATTTAACATATACTTTAACATATTTAACATGTATTGGTCTATCTGCCATCTGGGGAAGGGATGAGGAGAAGGAGGGGAAAAGTTGGAACAGAAGATTTTGCAAGGGTCAATGCTGAAAAATTACCCATGCATATATCTTGCAAATAAAAAGCTATAATAAAAAAATGTTTGGTAGAATTCACTTATGAATCCATCTGATTCCTGAATTTTTTTCTTAAGGAATTCACTGATGGCTTGTAAAATTTCTTTTTCTAAGATGTTGTCATTTAAGTATTCTTTTTCCTATTCTGTCAATCTGGGCAATTAAAAAAATATATATAACCATTCATTTCACTTAGATTGTCAGATTCATTGGCACACAACTGGGCAAAATAGCTCCTAATTATTATTTTAATTTTTTCTTCATTAGTGATAAATTCATCCTTTGTATCCTTCATCCTCCATCCAATATCCTTTTTGAGACTGGTAATTTTGTTTTCTTTCTTTTTTAAAAAATAAAATTAATCAACAATTCATCTATTTTTTTCATAGTATGTTTTATGTATTAGCTCTTAGTTTTATGTATTAGTTCAATGGTTTTCTTACTTTCAGTTTTATTAATCTCTCCTTTGATTTTCATGATTTCTAATTGTATGACTTTAACTGAGACTTTTAATTTGTTTTTTTCTAATATTTTAGTTGCTTGCCCAATTCAATGATCTGTTCATTCTCTATATTACTGATATAAATGTTTAGAGATATAAGTTTTTCCCTAAGTACAGTTTTAGTTGCATCCCATATGTTTGGAATATTGTCTCATTGTTGTCATTCTCTTTAATGAAATTTATTGGTTTGTTCTTAGACCCACTCATTTTTAAAATTAAATTATTTAGCTTCCAATTAATTTTAATCTAGTTTTCCATGGACCTTTGTTAAATATAATTTTATTGCATCATGATCTAAGAAAGAGGTATTTACTATTTCTGCCTTATTGTGTTTGATTGTGACGTTTTAATGCCTTATTTCCTAACAGATGATCAATTTTTTATAGGTGCCATATATCATTCAGCAAATGGCATATTCCATTCTATCCCCATTCAATTTTCTCCAGTTATATCATTTCTAATTTTTCTAAAATTCTACCTATCTTCTTAACTTCTTTCTTGCTCATTTTGTGGTTAAATTTATCTAGTTCTGAGATGGGGAGGTTGAGGTCCCCCACTAATATAGTTTTTTTGTGTCTATTTCTTCCTGTAATTCACTGAACTTCTTTAGAAATTTGTAGGCTAATTTCTAAAATATTGAGAATTGACTCAAATTTATAAGAATACAAACCATTTTCCAATTGATAAATGGTCAAAGGATATGAACAGCTCATTTTCATACTGAGAAATTAAAGCCATTTTTAATCATATGAAAAAGTATTCTAAATCCCTATTGATTAGAGAAATACAAATTGAGACAACTCTGAGGTGCCATTTCATATCTCTCAAATTGGTTAAGATGACAGAAAAAGATAATGATAAATGTTGTAGGGGGTGTGGGAAAACTGTGACACGAATACATTATTGGTGGAGTTGTGAACTGATCCAACCATTCTGGAGAGCAATTTAAAACTATGCCCAAAGGGCTACTGTACTGTTCACACCCTTTGATCTAGCAGTGTTTGTACTGGGTCTGTATCTCAAAAAGACCTTAAAGGAGGGAAAGGGACTCACTTATGCAAAAATGTTTGTGGCAGCCCTTTTACTAGTGGCAAGAAACTGGAAACTGAGTGGATGCCCACTCATAAAATAAATTCTTTTGAAAGAAAAAAGCAGGGGTGATTTTTTTTTTTTTTTTTTTTTTTTTTGCTGAGGCAATTGGGGTTAAGTGGCTTTCCCGGGGTCACACAGCTAGGAAGTGTTAAGTGTCTGAGGCCAGACTTGAACTCAGGTTCTCCTGACTTCAGGGCTAGTGCTCTATCCACCTATGGGAGTGGCTGATAAGTTATGGTATATGAATGTAATGGAATATTATTGTTCTATAAGAAATGATCAGCTTGCTGACTTCAGAAAGACTTAGAGAAACTTACATGAACTGATGCTAAGTGAATTGAGTAGAACCAAGAGAATATTTTAGACAGCAACAAGATTATGTGATGATTAACTGTGATGCATTTGACTCTTTTCAACAATGCCTTATTTAATGCCTTATTTCCTAACAGATGATCAATTTTTTATAGGTGCCATATATCATTCAGCAAATGGCATATTCCATTCTATCCCCATTCAATTTTCTCCAGTTATATCATTTCTAATTTTTCTAAAATTCTACCTATCTTCTTAACTTCTTTCTTGCTCATTTTGTGGTTAAATTTATCTAGTTCTGAGATGGGGAGGTTGAGGTCCCCCACTAATATAGTTTTTTTGTGTCTATTTCTTCCTGTAATTCACTGAACTTCTTTAGAAATTTGTAGGCTAATTTCTAAAATATTGAGAATTGACTCAAATTTATAAGAATACAAACCATTTTCCAATTGATAAATGGTCAAAGGATATGAACAGCTCATTTTCATACTGAGAAATTAAAGCCATTTTTAATCATATGAAAAAGTATTCTAAATCCCTATTGATTAGAGAAATACAAATTGAGACAACTCTGAGGTGCCATTTCATATCTCTCAAATTGGTTAAGATGACAGAAAAAGATAATGATAAATGTTGTAGGGGGTGTGGGAAAACTGTGACACGAATACATTATTGGTGGAGTTGTGAACTGATCCAACCATTCTGGAGAGCAATTTAAAACTATGCCCAAAGGGCTACTGTACTGTTCACACCCTTTGATCTAGCAGTGTTTGTACTGGGTCTGTATCTCAAAAAGACCTTAAAGGAGGGAAAGGGACTCACTTATGCAAAAATGTTTGTGGCAGCCCTTTTACTAGTGGCAAGAAACTGGAAACTGAGTGGATGCCCACTCATAAAATAAATTCTTTTGAAAGAAAAAAGCAGGGGTGATTTTTTTTTTTTTTTTTTTTTTTTTTGCTGAGGCAATTGGGGTTAAGTGGCCTTCCCGGGGTCACACAGCTAGGAAGTGTTAAGTGTCTGAGGCCAGACTTGAACTCAGGTTCTCCTGACTTCAGGGCTAGTGCTCTATCCACCTATGGGAGTGGCTGATAAGTTATGGTATATGAATGTAATGGAATATTATTGTTCTATAAGAAATGATCAGCTTGCTGACTTCAGAAAGACTTAGAGAAACTTACATGAACTGATGCTAAGTGAATTGAGTAGAACCAAGAGAATATTTTAGACAGCAACAAGATTATGTGATGATTAACTGTGATGCATTTGACTCTTTTCAACAACAGTTGATTCAAGCCAATTCCAGTATACTTGTAATGGATATCTGCTCTATGACTGAAAGTGAATCACAATGTAGCATTTTCAGCTTTTTGTTGTTGTTTTCTTGCTTGTTTTTTTTTCCATTTTTTCCCTTTTGATCTGATTTTTCTTGTGCATCATGATAATGTGAAAATATGTTTAGAAGAATTGTACATGTTTAATCTATATTAGATTACTTGCTGTGTAGGAGGGAAAAGAGGAGGGGAGGAGAAAAATTTGAAACACAATGTTTTGCAAAGGTGAATGTTAATTATCTTTACATATATTAGGAAAAATAAAAGGCTATTCTTTTAAAATAAAAAACTTGGAGGCTATATATCTTTTTGATCATACAGGTTTAGTTCTTCAGAATTGTCTTGGATCATTCTATCACTGAGAATAGTTATGTCACTCAAAGCTGATCAACTTACAATATTGCTGTTTCTTTGTACACAGTACATTTCACTATGCAACAGTTCATAGAAGTCTCCAGATTTTTCTGAAATTATCCTTCTCACATTATACATTTATTCAGCCATTACCCAATTGATAGGTAATTTCCAGTTCTTTGCTCCCAGAAAAGAGCTGCTATAAAGATTTTTTGTACATATAGGTCATTTTCTTTTTTTGTTTTTAAAAAAATTCTACCAAACATTTAAGGAACAATTAATTCTAACACTATATAAACTATTTGAAAAAATAAAAAAGAGGAGTCCCACTAAACTTCTTTTATGGCAAAATAGGATTTTTATACCTAAAGTAGGAATGCAAAAACAGAGAAGGAAAACTATAATTCAATTTCCCTAAAGAATATCAATGTAAAAACAACAATAATGATTTTTAATAGTGCCAAGGAGATTATAGCAAAATACCATAAAGTCCATGTGCCATGACCAGATGAGATTTCTACCAAGAATGAGGTACATTGGAATTTGAGGGGGACTTGCACCTCTGGCATGAGGGCTTGTTGAGCCCCTTTCAAGGTTGCTCATTCACCTTTGAGGTTTATCTGCTACTCAACTCTTACCTGTAGCTCCAAGAAGTTATAGCATGTACACCAGTAAAACCATAATGACAGGGTAAACCAGAGGGTAACCAACAGGCCTCAAATCCATTGGTGAGTTATAGGGAATCTATACCAAGCATGGGCAGATGAGAAGAGTTTGTCCCAACAGCCATGAAGGTGGCTGAAGTAGCAGCTGTGGAGCACTTAGAGCTGGTCAGACATTGAAAGCATCAACATCATCCACTGCTTCCTGAGCTATAACCAATTGCTTTAACTTTTATCTTGCCACTGGACATCAATGACTCTGGAAAAGAGAATGATTGATGACTTTGTGTAACTCTAAATCCAATTTATACAAGTCAAGATATCATGTGTGATGTCATTGATCTTCAAAAGTAAAACACAAATAAAAATAATACCAAGAATAAAGGGTTCCTTCAATATTAGGAAAATTATAAGCAAAATTTATTACAGCAATAATAAAAATAACCATTATAATATGATAATATCAATGAATGTAGAAAAGGTTTGGAAAAAATATAGCACCCATTCCTACTAAAAATATCAGAAAGCATAAAAACCAATGAAGCCTTACTTAAAATAAATTGTTTTTATTTAAAACCAAAAGCAAGCATTATATGTAATGTGAATAAGCTAGAAGACTTCCCAACAAGATCAAGGATGAAGCAAATATTTCTATTATCAACACTATTATTCAATATTGCAGTAGAAATGCTGGCTCTATCAATAAGACAAGACAAGAAATTGAAGTAATAAAAATTGGCAAAGATGAAACAAAACTATTTCTCTTTACAGATATGATGGACTAGAGACCAAAAGAATCAACTAAAAACTAGTTGAAAACAATTTAAAACTTCAGCAAAGTTGTTATATATGTATATATAATATAATGTATATCTAATATAATAAGAATATATATAATACAATAATAATAATCTCATGTGTGTCTAACTATTTGTAACCCCATTAAGAGTTTTCTTTGTACAATTTTGTGTAATAACCTGCTTTTGAGTCTTTCTGGATCAAGTTTTTCCCCATTCCAAACCATCTTCCACTCAGCTACCAAAGTGATTTTCCTAAAACATCTCTGACCATGTCATTCCCCTACACACACACACACACACACACACACACACACTCTATAAACTCCAGTACCTCCTAATCACCTTCCAGATCAAATATAAAATCTAGTTTTGATTAACGCAAAGATTTGATTTTTGAGGGACATGAACTCACTATTTGACAGAAAGTTGCTGGGAAAGATGGAGTGTTTGGCAGAAACTAGGCATAGAACAATATTTCACACCATATACCAAGATAAAGTCAAAATAGGGACATGATTTAGACATAAAGGGTGGTATAAGTAAATTTGTGAGCCTGGAAAATTTTATTTGTCAGATCCATGGATACAGAAAATTTTATAACCAAACGAGATAGAGAGGATAACAAGAAATAAAATGGATTGTTTTGATTACATGAAATTCAAGAGCTCTTCTCCAATTGATAAATGGTTAAAGGATATGAACCTGTATTTTCATAAGAAAAAAACTGAATGTATAAGCAGTCACATGAAAAAAATATTCTAAATCACTTTTTATTAGAGAAATACAAATTAAATCAATTATAAGATATCACCTTACACATCAAATTGGCTAACATAACAGAAAAGGGAAATTACAAAAGTTGGAGAGGATGTAGAAAAATAGATACACTAATAAATTATTGGTGGAGCTGTGCAATGGTCCAACCATTCTGGAGAACCATATGGAACTGTATCTAAAGGATTATTTAACTGTAAATACCCTTTGATCCAATTACTAGGTCTATATCCTAAAGAGTGCAAAGAAAGAAAAAGGACCATATGTACAAATATTTATGGCATTTCTTTTAATGATGATAAACAATTAGAAATTGAGGGAATGTCTATCAGTTGGGGAATAGCTGAACAAGTTTTGATATATGATTGTGATGGAATACAATAGTAGCATAAGATATGAGCCGGATGCTTTCAGAAAAATCTGTGAAGACTTAATATGAACTGATACAAATGCAAGTGAGAAGAACCACTAAAACATTATATATAGTAACTGATATTGTAAGACAATCAACTGTGAAAGACTTAGCTACTCTGAGCAATGCAATGATTCAAGACAATTCAAAAATACTATCTTCCTCCAGAAAGAGATTTGATGAACTCTGAAAGCACAATGAAGGATACTTTTCCTTCTTTCTTTATTCTTCTTGCTTTTTGTTTTTTACTTAAGTATATAAACTCAAAGTTAAATAATCTTTTTATATTCATTTAAAGTGATATGACATGTTGTCATAATATCAGTTGCTTGTGTCAATATCATTCATTTTGGCTAGCACATCCTAGTGTCAGTTTCAAAGTAACACCAAAACTTTTTAAAACTTGAAATAGATTTATAAAATGTTATAAATACATATCAATGCATTTTATATGATCTTATTGTATACTTTTGAATATTATAAAAATTATATTTCATAATAAAATTGTAATTTTATTTTAATAAAGTACCAGCTAAAAATATCATTTGTATAAATTATTTTCCGAAAAGTGGGGAAGTAGAGGTAGCTAGGTGGCACAGTGGATAAAGCACCAGGTCTGAAGTCAATAAACTGAGTTCAAATCTGGCCTCAGACACTTAATACTTCCTAGCTGTGTGACCCTGGGCAACTCACCTAATCTCATTGCCTCAGCAAAAAAAAAAAAAAAAAAGTATAGGAGTGTATGTGGTTTTTTTTAAAATGGGGACATTGCTACATAAAATTTGGAAACCAATTTCCTTAGTTAAATGATGATGATGATGATGATAACAGCAAGCATTTATATAATTCTCTAAGGTTTGCAAACTGTTTTATATACATTTTCTCACTTGAAGCACCTAATTGTCATAACACAAGGATTTTCACTACTGAAGAAATATTCCTTTTATTAAATCACACTCTCCCCGACTATTTCTATACTACTCTTTGCTATTAAAACTTCAGTATGAATTAAATTGTCATGTTTCTTTCTAGCATAGAAACCTGCTGACTAAGGAAAGGAGAATTTTGATAGGTAAAAAAGGCACAATATGAGGAAGAACTTGTTAGGGGTACCATAGTGGTTGTAGTGAAGTTATCAAGCACTGTGAGAAGGAGAATCAAGAGAGAGGACAGGAAGCAAGGGGTGATGGGAAGAATCATAGATTTGAAATCCTAGGACCCAGATTCAAATCTCAGCTCTACCACTTGGCAAGGTTTATTTGATCTTGGGTGCTTAATTTGTCTGAACCTCAATTTCTCCAGTCTGTCAAAGAAGGAGAGTTGGATTAGATGATCTTGAAGGTCTTTTCCTTCTTTCTAATTTTATGTCTCTGGAAGAGGGACCTAAAGAGTTGAAAGGAAAAGAAATCAAAGATAAATGTAGTTAGTTGTACCTGGTATTGGCCTTGATTTCTAACAGGGAGCCCTATGAGAAGCCAGAATGGAAAAGGCAATGGCATTGCAATGTGGATAGGACCCTTACCTGCCTATGTTTTTTGTTCCCCCAGAAGCAGGAAGGTCTAGAGCTTCTGAGAAGACTGACAAAATGGAAAGGCTTTGAAGAAATGAAAGAGTCTCGGAAAACCATCTTACTTGACATCCTCTATGATGGTATTGTGTTTGCAGTAGAGAAAGGTTTCCCCTGGCCAGCAGTGGTAGAAGTTGCCCGATTCACAGAAGAGTTGTTAGAAGAAACCAAAGGTATGTCTTAGCCCTGATGGAGCTAATGGATGCATGGGTAATGCCCAAAAAAAGGTTTAGTGCAAATCTGTGCTATTAAAGCTAACAATTCTATTGTGGTTTAAAATTGCACTAAGACTTTTGGGACATTTTTCATAATCAATTTGGAAGGAAGCAATACTACACAAACAAGGGTATGAGTTAAAATTCTGTATCTCCCTCACTAGTCTGATAACAATCTGACATCTCTCCACTCTCTGCCCCCCCAAAAAACCTTAGTCCAAGGTCCTCAGAACTACTTTCCTTTTCTTTTTAAAATTTGTTTAATAATTTTCCCTAGTTATATTCAAAACATTTTTTTTACATTTGTTTTTAAGATTTTTAAGTTGTAGTTTTTCTCCCTTATCCCCACCCATAATTAAGAAATTATAGGTAAAGTTATACAAAACATTTCCATAAAACTCAAATTGTGAAAATAAACCATAGGTCTTCCATCCTAATGAAAATAAAAACTCCCAAGAAAAATTAAGTTTAAAAAAAATAGAGGGTTAGAGAGAGTAATAGAAAATACATCAATCTATATTCAGACTCAGTTTCTTTTCCAGGTATCTTTTTCCGGATTTTTCATCATAAATTCTTCAGAATAGATGTGGATGATTGTATTACTGAAAATAACAGTTATTTATAGCTGGTCATCCTAGAACATTCCTATTACTTTGTATATTACAGTACATTTCACTGAAAAACTTTCCAGGTTTAGTTTTTTTCTGAGATCATCCTGTTCATCATTTCCAGAGAATAGTAATATTCCATCAGAGAAACTTGCTCTGAATTTTTTTTTTTAGAGTTACTATTGCTAATTGTATTTTCCCTCCATTTATTCTGTCTCCTTTTACCCTGTCCCTCCTCAAAAGTGTTTTGCTATTGACCACTCCCTCCCCCAATATGCCCTCTTTAACACCCTCCTCCCATCCCATTTCCCTCCTATTTTCCTGCAGAGTCAAATTTATATCTATACCCCTATTGAGTAGGTATGCTATTTCCTATTTGAGCCGAATTCTGATGAGAATAAGATTCATTCACTCATCCTCTCCTCTCCCTCTTTCCTCCACTGTAAAAGCTTTTTTTTGCCTCTTTTTTATGTCAGATAATTTGTACCATTTCCCTTTTCCTTTTCCCTTTTTCTACTCCTTAATTTCATCATATATATATATAGTATATATATATATATATATATATATTATATATATATATAATCCCTTCATATTCAACTCACATCAGTGCCCTCTGTCTATATATACTCCTTTTTTATTCATTATTGCCATAATGAGAACATTCTAATGAGTTACAAGTATCAGCCTCCATGTAGGAATATAAACAGATAAACCTTATTAAATTCCTTATTATATCATTTTCCTGATTACCTCCTTGTACTTTTCCTGAATCCTGTATTTGAAAATCAAATTTTCCATTCAGCTCTGGTATTTTAATCATGAATGCTTGAAAATTCTCTATTTTATTGAATAACCACCTTTTCCTCTGAAGGATTACACTCAGTTTTTCTGGGTACATGATTCTTGGTTGCAGTCCTAGCTCCATTGCTCTCCCATCCTTTAATGTAGAAGCTGCTAAGTCTTGCTAACTCTTATCCTGACTGTGGCTTTACTAGAATTGTTTCTTTCTGGATGTTTGAAATATTTCCTCCTTGATCTGGGAGTCCTAGAATTTGGCTATAATATTCCTGAATTTACCCTCATTTTAGTCAAATACTATATAACTGATGGGTCAGTTACTTCACTGGTTCCCCTTTAGGAAATTATTTCCTTTTCAAATTCTCTCTTTCTTTCTCTCTCCCCACCCTTTGAGAATACAAGCAATGTGGTAATGATTATACACGTGAAGTTGTGCAAAATATATTTCTATATTAGCCATGTTGCAAAAGAAAACTCATACAGAAGCCCAAGAAAAATATAAAGTAAAAGAAAAAAAATCTATCTTCAATCTGCATTCAGAATTCATCAGTTCTCTCTCTGAAGATAATGGGCATTTTTCATTGTAGATCATTTAGAATTTTGGATACTTTTTAAATTCAGTCTGCATTATTAATATCTTTATCACTTTCTTAAGTCTAGACAATCCACAAAATAATAAATTGAGTCCTGATTTGAGAAGTCAGAAAATTTCTGAGGTGTAAAGACTTACATTGAAAAATTATTGAGAGCCAGTTCAAAATGGCTCCAACACACTCCTACCTGCATCACACCATACTTCTTGGAAAGTGACTTAGGAACTTAATTTCCATTAAATTAAACAGCAAATCAAGACTGGTAGAAAGAATGTTAATAGATGATGGTCAATTAAGTTTCTTTCAGAGCTGAATTACCTCAGGGTTCCTGAATGTTAAACTCCTCAATCTCAAGAGATTATCAACCTTAAATCTCCATGGCTTGACTACCTTCCTTTCCCATCATTAAGCCCCATTCAAACCCACTTCCACATACCCCTAAAAGGAAAAAAAAAAGTCTTTCATTTTAAAAAAAAAGTTCATAAATTTAGATTTTGGATGATTTTCTTCTTCTTACTTTGTCACAGGCACGAGGGTGGAGACTATTATTAAAAGTGTCAGATATATATAATTCCCTCTGGCTGTGGTCTACACCTGTTGCCAAGCACAATCCTGGTGAGAGCTCCAAGGTCCTATTTATTTAAAAGCTTATTGAATTAGTTCAAGTCATTGAGGTGTGTCCTAGGAGCTTACCAAACAAAGCTGACAGCTGGCTTTTCCAGATATCTTCACAGTCAGGAGAAAGGTAAAAAGCTCAACTGAGATAAGAAGCAAGAACATGAGTCAGTAGTTACTGATGTCGTCTTTGTGGACTTTTATGATCAATCAACATGCATTTATTAAGGGCCTACTATGTCACAGGTATTGTGCCAGGCTCCTAGGGATATAAATTCAAAGAATGAAACAATTCCTGCTCTTAAAGAGCTTTCCTTCTAATGGGGGAGAAAATGAGTACATAGAAAAATATAGATCACAAATTGTATGAAATTAATAAATATAAAGATAGATAGGTAGTCGAGAAATAGATAAATAGATAGATAGATATAGATAGATAGATAGATAATTAAATACAAGGTGATTTGGAAGAGATCAAGTATTGTTAGCTCTTTGAAATCAGGGACTAATTTTGCCATTCTTCATATGCTTGGAACTTAGCACAATGCCTGATAAACAATAGGAGCTTAATAAATATAGATCAAATGACTAAAAGGAGTTCTATTCTTTTAGAATCTCCCCCTCTCTAAAATATATAGAGAATGCATTTCTGGGAGCTTTTAAAATAATAATAGTTAGCATTTAAAAACAAACTATTCCAGTATCTTTGCCAAGAAAACCCCAAATGAGGACAAAAAACTCTGAGATGACTAAAACAACTGAACAACATAGAGCATTTTACAAATATTATCTCATTTTATCTTCACAATGATCCTGAGAGGTGAGAGAGTGTCTATTATAATTCCCATTTTCAGACACAAAAACTGAGTGCAGACAGATTATATAACTTGCCCAGTTACATTGCTACTAAGTGTTAAAGGTGGGATTTTATTTTATTTTATTTTTCTTTTTGCAGATGTGGGTCCTTTTCCCTTTTTAATAATATCTTTTTAAATTTTTTATTATAGCTTTTTATTTACAAGATATATACATGGGTAATTTTTCAGCATTGACAATTGCAAAACCTTTTGTTACAACTTTTCCCCTCCTTCCCTCCACCCCTTCCCCCAGATGGCAGGTTGACCAATACATGTTAAATATGTTAAAGTATAAGTTAAATACAATATATGTATACATGTCCAAACAGTTATTTTGCTGTATAAAAAGAATCAGATTTTGAAATAGTGTACTATTAGCCTGTGAAGGAAATAAAAAATGCAGGTGGACAAAAATAGAAGGATTGGGAATTCTACATAGTGGTTTATAGTCACCTCCTAGAGTTCTTTCGCTGGGCATAGCTGGTTCAGTTCATTACTGCTCCATTGGAACTGTTTTGGTTTATCTCATTGCTGAGGATGGCCACGTCCATCAGAATTGATCATCATATAGTATAGTTGTTGAAATATATAATGATCTTCTGGTCCTGCTCATTTCACTCAGCATCAGTTCATGTAAGTCTCTCCAGGCCTTTCTGAAATCATCCTGCTGGTCATTTCTTACAGAACAATAATATTCCATAATATTCATATACCACAATTTATTCAGCCATTCTCCAATTGAGGGACATCCATTCAGTTTCCAGTTTCTGGCCACTACAAAGAGACCTGCCACAAACATTCAGGCACATACAGGTCCCTTTCCCTTCTTTACATATCTTTGGGATATAAGCCCAGTAGAAACACTGCTGGATCAAAGGGTATGCAGAGTTTGATAACTTTTTGGGCATAGTTCCAAATTGCTCTCCAGAATGGCTGGATATATTCACAATTCCACCAATAATGTATCAGTGTCCCTGTTTTCCAACATCCCCTCTAACATTCTGCATTATCTTTCCCTGTCATTCTAGCCAATCTGACAGGTGTGTAGTGGTATCTCAGAGTTGTCTTAATTTACATTTCTCTGATTAATAATGACTTGGAGCAGCTTTTCATATGGCTAGAAATAGTTTCAATTTCTTCTTCAGAGAATTGTCTGTTCATATCTTTTGAGAAGGTGGGATTTTAACTCAGATCTTTCCCTTCTTCAAATCCACTGCTCCAGTCACCAGATAACCTAGCTATCACTTCCAACATCATTTTTTTTCTGTTGGAGGAGAGATCCTTCCCAATCTTATTTTCTTACCACTGTTCCATATAGAACATCAGTGAAAAGCAAATGGATTCACTCACTCCTTGTGTGCTGGATCCTGGGGCTATAAAAAAAGAATTTTTAAAAAAATTTAAAAGAAATTGTACTTGTCCCCAAAGAACTTACAATCTACTTGGAGAAAATAATTTATATCCCCTACTAGAGTGGGAACTAGTAGTTGGAAGATGAATCTCACGTTGAAGGCAGACCAGTTGGAGTTTAGCTCCAGTGAATAACAAGAGTGTGAATGAATACCCAAGGCTAGGTAGAAAATATGCTTTACTATCTCTATTTATTAATCTGAGCTAGTGTTACATTAACAATAGTTACCTCCAGGTGATGCTATGTACTTTCCGGGGTTAATGCATATACCATACTTTGACATTTCAATTCACCTAAACTAGCAATAACAAGATATCTATAATAACAGGATCATCAATAACAGAAATTATCAATACTAAGATATTTGTCAAAACAGAGTTGTAAATAGCAGAAATTGTCAATGCCAAGGTATTGATCAAAAGATTATTGTAAATAGTATAGATGTGATGCTTTGTTCCAGTCACATGCATTCTCCATCAAGATTGTTCTAAATTTATCTCCAGTATGTCTTAATTGTTAAGGGAGATGGTGAACCAATAGTTTGAATGGCTAGCCCTAACAGAGAGCAGGTCTCTGTTCATGGACTTATTTAATACTTATCCTCTACACCAACCTGAGCTTGAAACTTGAAAGAAGCTGGGGATTTTAGGAGATAGAAGTAAAACTGAGAGAATTCCCAGCATAGGGACAATCTGGGCAAAAGGAGATATGAAATGGAATGATAGTTTTACAGTTTCAAAAGAATGAAGGTACCTCTTGAGATATGTTTGCTTGGAGTTCAAGAATTCAAAATCATACCATAATATTTACAATTTTACCCTCTCTCTCCAGATTAAAAGAGAGAATTTTTTACAGTGTAGGTATACATAAAATTCTTTGTAAATTTTAGAGTACCATAAATGCTAATTATCATTATTGCTATTTCTGATCACACCCACTTACCTAGAAAAGGAAAAAGAGAAGCTGAACAAAGTGAATGAGATAAAGATCCTTGGGAAAAGGAAGCAGCAGCAGTAAGGTCTAGGGAAGAATTTTAAAGATCCCCAGACATGAGTGAGCTTATAAAATGAAAACTCTGAGATCAATTCCAGTAAAACTTTATAAAACATTTACCATGTGTCAAGCCCTGAAAATACAAGCACAAAGAATGAAACAATCTTATTCTTAAGGAATTTATTTTCTATTGTGGGAGAAAACACGGACATAAATTAGTATATACAAAATAATTTGAAATTGTCAGCTTTAGAGAAGCTACAGGAAGAAGTTATAGATGAATAAAAAATGGATTTTTACTTCTCTGAAAGAAAAAAAGGAATTTCCAGCTGAAAAATAGTTTCAAGAAATTACCTAATTGACTTCATTGCCTACAGGCTGTCTCCAAGAGATTGTCCAAGGAAAATCTGCCTATAACTTCTTCCCCAGTAACCTAATCCAGCATATTTCAAGGCTTAGTCAAGTTCAGTCATGTTTTACCTGTTTAAGTTATGTTCTCTGCTGTTTCAAGTTTAGTCCTGGTTCCTTTGCTGAATGTTCACATTGGAATTCTCAAATTCTCAAAATGGAAAGTAGCCAGTCACCATCTCTGGCCAGGAAGTCTATTTCATACACTTTATTTCACTCTTCAACTTACTATTCCCTAGGTGGATCACTTCAGTAACTTCAGCTTTCCCTTTAGAAAAAAATTCACATAATGATCCATTCTAGCCTTCTACTCTAGAACCCATTTAAATGATTCATATAACCTAAGAGAAGACCATGCAAGGTTCTACAATAAATTTTTGAAACCTAAGTAGGAGATAGAGAGCTAGCCATTGGAGTCTGGAAGATCTGGCTTTAATTCTGCTTTTCACACATACTAGCTATGCAACAAAGCACTCTCAATAATTCCAGGCAAATTAAGTTCTATTAATCAAAAACTGATGATGGAAAGAATTTCCCCATTGAGAGTTCTTGTATTGATGAAATTAAGGATTCAGAACCTCAAAAAATTTCTTTACAGATGAATGAAACTTTCTATTAAAAAAAAAAACTATGATGCTTTCAAGTAAATGTCAATAAGCTATTTATCAGAACAATTTTAAGATTAGAGTTAAAATTGCTAATTCAAGAACAGTAAATTGCTGGAGGACTAATTAGAATTCCAAAACATAGTGATGGCAGGTTATATTTTACTGCAATGCCCAAATTCCAACCCCATGTGTAATTTACCTTCAATTTCCACATTAACTTCAAAGACAGATAAAACAAGGAACAAATTAGTTTCAGGACAAACTGTACTTGTTAGGAAGACCAAGATAAAAACAAAACAATTCTTGTGTGAAGTGGGGAAAAGAAGGAAATAGAAAATTAAATACAAAATGCATATACCAAATATTCCAGGAAATGTGAATTATGTGAAAAGAAATATATGTTCTTAGAATGGAGAAACAAAGCAAAAAAAAAGAAATAAACCTAATAATCACTATTAACATGGTAATAAGAACCCACAAAGAATATCCCATCTTCACCAAGCTACTGGATTTTGAAGATAATGCCTAAGCATATAACCTAAGCAAAATCCAGCCAGAAGTGAAAAATCAAAACTGGTACTTAGAAGAGGTACCAAGAGATGTAATTCCATTTGTTGAACCAAGCAGTCTTCCCTGTCATTTTCTCTAGTTTCCTTCCCTCCATTTTGCCCATCCCCTGTTACAGCAGCACTAGCAGGAGCTGCAGGCAACCTACTCTGTGATTTATGAGCCTCTTTCCTTTTTTCTCAGTCATCAGGAAGCCCTGCCCAATAGATGTTTTATAGGATAGCTTCTATAGAAACTCTGTTTTCTAAAGTCCCCTAATCCCATCAGCACCAAGGGGTGGTTAGATAGCACATGGATAGAGCACTGGACCAGGGTCAGGAAGACCTGAGCACAGTTGCTACTTCAAAGAGTTTACTAGCCGAGTGATCTTAGGCAAGTCACTTAACCTCTGTTTACTTCAGTTTCATCAACTGTAAAATGGTGGTCTAGCACCAGAGTTATAGTGAGAAGCAAATGAGATGAAATGAAATATTTCTTAAAAAAAAAAAAAAAAAAAACAGTCTCTGCCCTCAAGAAACTTAGATTCTAATTTGTTGTAAGAGTATACTTACACAAGTAACTAAATATAAAATATATAACATTTAGGGAAGGGTATTAGCAACAGCAGGATCAATAGTAACTTTATGTTAGAGATAGCAACTGATTTGAATCCTGAAAGAAGCAAAAGCTATTAAAAGGCAGAGGTAAAAAGGGTGAACATTTCAGACATGGATTCACACAGAGATGCCCATTTGTTTGGAATGCAGAAGTGAGTGAAGAACAGAATGCATTGTCTGTCAAGGTAAACTGGAGCCAAATCGTGAAGAGCTTTAAATACCAAATAGAGGACTTTGTATTTTATCCAAGAAGCAAAAACAAACAAACAAAAAAAAAAAAACAGACATGGGACTTTGTAAGCAGGGAAGTGATTTGGTCAAACCCATGCCTTAGGAATATGAATTTTCAGCTACGTGGAAGATAAAAATGAAGAATAGAGAAACTGATTGAAGAGCAATTAGGCGGCTATTTTGAAGAAAGGTGATGAGAGCCTAAAGTAGCAGCTTTAGTAGAAGCATAAAGAAGGTGAAGAATGTGACAGATATTGTAGAGGTAGAATAAATAAAACTTGGCAACTAATTGTGTCTAGAAGGTTAGGGGAAAAGGGAAGAGTTGAGGTTGCCTTGAAGTTTCAAGATATGATTGAGAAGAAACTTGATGGAATCTTCATCTGAAATAGGAGGAAGAGTGGAAGCTTTGACAAGAAAAAAGCCAGAGTTCTGCTTTGGACATGTTGAGTTTAAGATGCCGACAGCCATGCAGATGGAAATGCTGGCAGCTGATAATTGAGACTGGAGCTCAGGAGAGCAGCTGGATAATAGGTGTCACTTGCATATTGTTGGTAATGGAACCCACAGAAGTTAATGTCACAAAGATCAAGAAGGTGGATCTTGAGGAAGGAAGGAAGAGGAGAGAAGAGAAGGAAAAAAATAAAGAGAAGGGAAAAGAAGAGAAGAAAGCTCACTACAATGCTTTGGGGTATATCCACACATAGGGACAGGGCTTGGATGAGGATAAAGCAGTCGATAAGGAGTAGTCAGATGGATAGAAGAAGAAATGGGAGAAAGTGTTTTCATGAAAGCCCAGATAGAAGAGAGTATCCTGCCAGAGGGAGGGATTAATCAAGTTAAGTATTATAAAGAAGGGAATAAGAATAGGGATAAAGATGCCATCATCAGGTTTGGTTATTAAAAGATCACTAGTAACTTTGTAGAGGGAAATTTCAGTTCATATTGCAAAGGGTTGAGGAGTGAAAAGGGGGGAAGAAGAGATAAGAAGTATATATATATATATATATATATATATATATATATATTTTAAGTTAAATTTTTTAAAGAATGAAAATCTATTTTATTTCCCTCTTACTGGGAAAAAAAAGAAAAACAGAACTTTTGTTAACAAATATGCATAGCCATGCAAAATGGATTCCTACATTGAACATATTCAAAAAATATGTCTCAATCTGTACTCTGAGCTCATCTTTTTCAGGAGATGGTTTCATCCTGAGTCTTCTGAAATTTCAGTTGGCCATTGCATTCATCAGAGTTCTTAAGTCTTTCAGAGTTATTTTCCTAAAAAGACACTATAAAGTGTTGTTGTTATTGAATAAAATTGTTCTGGCTCTTCACTTCATTCTCTACCAGTATGATTAGTATTCCATTGCATTCATACATGACAATTTATTTGGTCAGCCATTTTTGAATTGATGGGGACATCCTTAGTTTCCAGTACTTTGCTGCCACAAAAACAAAACAAAACAAAACAAAACAAAAAACCTTCTATAAATATTTTTGTATATATGGCTTCCTTTCCCCTATCTGGACAGGCTTTTCTAAGAGTTTGGTTATAAAACAGAGGATAGATACGGGACAATAGATTAAGAAAGATGATAGAATAAAATGGAAATTTTGAGTCATTTAAGAAAAAAAAATTAGGGGAGGCTAGAACATGTTTGTAGACGGGGAGAAATAGATAATGATAATGAAGTTCTGTACTAGGGGATAGAAAAAGATGACTAAGAGCTAGAGCCTGAGCACCAAAGGAGATGAAAGCACTAATGACTGGGGTTTGGGAATGGAACCTAGACTCACTGGACCACACGCACACACACATGCCTCCTTCCAGTGCCTCTGGCTGACCTGGGTGGTAGAAGATAAGGAGATGAGTAAGCTTTGATTCTAGGTGTGACTCAAATGGGTTCTGGTGGGGGGGAGGGCAAAGGGCATTCTATACTAGTTAAAAACAACAATAATAACAACCATAGGATCATAGATTTAGACTTGGAATGCTAGGACAACTCCATTATTTGATAGACAAGAGAAATGAGTGTCTGAGACACTTGTTCAAAGCCGCATGGGTAAAAATTGGCAAACCTGGGAGTTGAAGCCAGGTACCACGACTTCAAAGACAGCCCTTTTTCCACTCATCTTTCCTGGCTCCCCCTAGGCTAAATGTTGGGAGACATCTGGTTTCTGTTGATACATCTTTTTGTGAGCATGAACAAATCATTTCAAATCTCTGGAGTCCTGTTTCTTCTTCTAGAAACAGCTGTAGAGTACAAGGCATCTGGGTTATAGGTAGGAAGAAAGCCCCAAATTGGAGTGAGAAGGGAAGGGAACATCCGTACTAAGTGCCTCCAATGGGGAAAGCACAGGGCTAAGCACTTTACAAACATCATCTCATTTGATCTTCACAAATGACCCTGGGAGTTGGCGCCAAATATTATCCCCATTCTACAACTGAAGCTGAAGTATGGGTTAAGTGACTTGCCTAGGATTATACAGCTAGTAAGTGCCTGAGGCTAGATTTCAACTCAGGTCTTCCTGACTCTAAACACCGGATTTAAAACCTAACTGCATGATCTTAGCCAAGTCACTATTCTTCTCCATAACTAGTGGTCTTTATCCACAAAAAAAGTATGATAAAAATAAGAATTCTTCATGTGGAGTTGTGAGGAAAGTGCTTTGTAAGCCTAAAGGTATTATAATCAGCTATTATTAGCTATAAAAAGAGAGAGTTGGAGTAACTTTATAAAGTTCCTTCCCACTTTTAGAATTTTATGAATCATACCACACACATTTGTAACCTTAGAACTATTTTTTACTCCTCCTCCTTCATTTCTCTGTATCCAATCAATTACCAAGTTCCATCAGTTCGTTTTGTGTATCATCTCCCCAATTCTTCTCTATCCCCAGCAGCCTCACATTAGCCCAGGCATTCATTAATTCATAGCTAAAATAATAAGACAACCATCTATCCGTTCACCCTGCCTTCAAGTCTTCCCTGAGTCAATCTGCTCTGCTTCTGGAATGAGTTTTCTCTAATATTCTTTTGTTTCTTTTTTTTTTTTTTTTACATTTTTTTTTTTATATTTTGAGTTCCAAATTCTCTCCCATTAGCCCTTTCCCCATTCACTAAGAAGGCAAGCAAAATGATATTAATTAGTTATACATGAGAGGTCATGCAAAAACTATTGCTGTATTATCCATATTATGGGAGGGGAGGCAATAATAATAATAATAATAATAAAGTGAGAAAAATATTCTGCAACTTGCATCCAGAGTTTACCAATTCTTTCTCTGGAGGTACATAGCATTTTTTCCATCATGAGTCATTTGGAATTGTCTTGGATTATTGTATTGATCAGAGTGTCCAAGTCTTTTACAATTGACCATCATTACAACAGTGCTATATGCACACTGTGTGATCTTCCAATTTTTTTTCATCAGTTCATGTAAATCTAGTTATTTTGCTGAAGCATAATAGATTCTGCTCTAGCCCTTTTTAAAAAAAAAAAACTCTATGTATGTCTTTCTATTTCAAGTATATCACTTGTAAACAGCATATTGCTGTATTTTGGTTTCTTATCTATTCTGCTATCTGCTTCCATTTTATGGAACATTCATGGTTATGACTACTAACTATGTATTTTTCTCCTTCCCATTTTCTTCTCTCTCTACCCCCCTTTCCCCTTCCTCCCTCTTTCTCTCTCTCTCCCTCTCCCTCCCTTCCTTCCTCTTCCTCCCTTCCTCTTTTCCTCTCTCCCTTCCTCTCTCCCTGTCTCTTCTTTCCTCTTTCCCTCTCTCTCCCTCCCTCTCTCTTTCTCTCTCCCTTCCTCTCTTTCTTCCTAACCCTCCTTCATTCTTTCTTTCTCTCTCTCCCTCCCTCCCTCCTTCTCTCCCTCTTTCCCTCCCTCCCTTTCTTTCTTTTTCCCTCCTTCCCTCCTTCTCTCTCTTTCCCTCCCTCCCTTCCTTCTCTCTTTTCCTCCCTCTCTTCCTTCCTCTTTCTCTTCCTCCCTCTTTTTTCTCTTCCCTCTTTACCTCCCTTTCTCTCTCTCTCTTTCCCTCTGTCCCACTCTTTTCCTCCCTTTTTCTCTCTCTCCCCCATGTTAATATGTCTGTTTTGTTTCTGCATACTGTCTCCCTTAATTTGCTCTCCCTTTTATCATCACCATTGCATATTTATTATCCCCTTTTTCCCTTCCTATTTTATACTGGGTGAGATAGATTTCTCTCTGTGTGTGTTCTTCCCTCTTTGAACCCAATTCCAATGAGAATGAGATTCAACTATTGACCACCTACCCCTATTTTCCCCACCAGTACGCACACTTTCTTGTAAACCTTTTTTATGTGAGAAATTACCCCCCTCATTGATCCCTTCCCCCATCTCCCAGTGCATCCTCCTTTTTCACCTTATCTTTTTTTTAGATCATCCCAACATAATCACCTCATTCCTATTCCTTCTATGCAAAGTCCTTCTAACTTCCCTAATAATGATAAATTTTTTTGGAGTTACATGTATCATCTTCCAGTATAGAGAAATAAACATTTTAATCTTACTGAGTATCTCAAGATTACTCTTTAATATTTACCTTATGCTTGTCTTGAATCTTGTTTTAGAATGACAAATTTTCTATTCAGTTCTGGTCGTTTCACTAGGAATGCTTGAAAATCTTCTATTTCATTAAATATCCCTTTTTTCTCTTGAAGAATTATACTCAGTTGTTCTGGGCATGTTATTCTTAGTTGTAATCCTACCTCCTTTGGCTTTTAAAACATAATATTCAGTCTCTCTACTTCTTTGATGTGGAAGCTAGTAAATCTTGTGTAATCCTGACTGTGGTTCTACAATAATGTTTTCTTTCTGGCTGATTATAGTATTTTCTCCTTGACCTAGGAGCTATGAAATTTGGCTATAATATTATGGCAGTTTTCATTTTGGAATCTCTTTCAGAAGGTAATCAGTGGATTCTTTTAATTTCTATTTAACTTTCTGGATATGAGCTATCAGATCAGTTCTTCTCAATTTCTTGAGATAAGATGGCTTAGTTCATCATTTGATCATGACTTTCAGGTAGTCCAATAATTCTTCAATTATCTCTTCTCAATTTATTTTCTATGTCAGTTGTTTTTCCAATGAGATATTTCACATTTTTTATATTTTTTCATTCTTTTGAGTGTTTTATTTTTGTCAAAGTCATCAACCTCCAGTTTTCCAATTCTAATTTTCAATAAATTACTTTCTTTAGTGAGCTTTTGTGCCTCTTTTCTCATTTGACTAATTAAGCTTTTTAAGGAATTCTTTTCTTCAGTAAATTTTTCTATTACCATTAGGTCAATCTTGTTTTTAAGTGTTATTTTCTTTAGTATTTCTGTGCCTCTTTTACCATTAATTCCCTTTTCATAATTTTCTTAAATCACTTTAATGGGGCAGCTAGGTGGTGCAATGAATAGAGTACCATCCCTGATGTCAGGAGGACTTGAGTTCAAATGTGACCTCAGATACTTAATACTTCCTAGCTGTATCACTCTGGGCAAGTCACTTGACCCCAATTGCCTGAGCAAAAAAAAAAATCACTTTCATTTCTTCCCAAATTTTTCTTCAACCGCTTTTATCTCTTTCTTTAACTCTTCTTCTATTCTTTAACTTTTGGGTTTGGATCCAATTAGCTCTTTTATGTGAGGCTTTTCTTGGAGCTGTTTTCACGTTGTCTTCTGAGCTTGTCTTAGTCTTTTTTATAATCAAGTTCTTTTTTTTTTTGTTATTTGCTCTGGTCTTTTTTGCAGGTTCTTTTTTGGCTTTGAAATTTATGTTAAAGTTGGTCTCTACTCACCCAGGAGTGAGGAGGCACTGTCCCATGCATCAGATTTTTTCATGCTGCTATTTTCAGAGCTAGTTCTGGGGGCCTGCAAATATCAGTGCTTCCAAGATAGTGTGATCTGTGAAGAGGTATGGTCTTCCTTCTGGCCAGAAAGGGCCTTGCTCCCTTGCAGTCACAGGTACTAACACTCCTCTTGGGATTGGAACTGTGACCAGGTCCCCTGTTCTCCTCTAATCACAAATGCTAGTGCTGCTCTCTGCTTCAGAACTGTGACTGAGACCCCTAGTACCTTGGAGTGACCACGAGTGCTTCTCTTCACCTGAAACTATAACCAAGAACTTTTTATTGGCAAGAGAGTTGCTAATCAGCATTAGCTCTCCCTAGGAGCAACAAACAGTTCCCTGCCATCTCTTTCTGACCACTTGTCTGGCCCCCTTACTGTCTCTGGTCCCTCCTGACTCCTGTGGCTGCTGCGGCCGCTGTCACTGCCATACCACTTCCAGAACCCACTGCTGGTGGGCTTGCCATGCTCTAGCCTATTCCCATCCTTGTTCCACAGACTTCTCCTGCTGACCTCCTAAGCTGATCTGGGCTGGAAGAACGTCTCATTCTGACCTTTTGTTTGCTACGTGATTCCAAAATTGATTTGAGCAGTAATTTTAAAAATGTTTTTAGGGGAATGTTGGGAAGGGTCAGTTGGGTTGCTGGATGTCAGAGCCACCTTGTTTCTGACTCCTAAACATCACTTCTAATGTGCTTCTCCTCACTCATAAATTTATTTCTTATCAGATCAGATTTGAACTCCTCAGCTTTTATAGCTCAACACTCTCCCTTCCTAATCTAATTTTATCATCATTCACTTATTCTTCCCATAACTTCCCTGCCCTAATCTTACTCACTTCCTTAGCATCTTTGTTTCTGCTTGTCTTCTTCCCATGTTTGCCCACCTATCTCTGTACAATTTATAGGATTAGAATTAGAAGAAATTTGAGGGGTTAGCTAACCCAACCTACTCATACCACAGCAATGAAAACTGAGGCACTGGGAGGCTAAACAACTTGTCCAGTGTCACATAGGAAGATTAAGACCCTGGCAGGCTAAATAACTTATCTAGTGTCACACAGGAAGTAAGGATGGCCACTGTGTGAGTAAAGAAAAGGAAATATATGAAAGCAGTCTTACAGAGAAAGAATCAATAGCTTGGCCACTTACTGGATAAACAACAAAGAAGAATCAAGTATGATTCAATGTTATCTCGAAACTTGGATGACTGGGGTAAAGAGGAGGACAGGAGAGTTGGAAGGCAGTGCCTTCCACAAAAATAGGAAGTTACCAGGAATTGAAGGTTTAGGGAGAAAATAATGAGTGAGTTCCATTTTGGATATGTTGATTTTGACATTTGGGCAGAGATGTTCCATAGGCAGCTGGCAATGAGAAACTGGAGGTTGGAAACTGGAGATCAGAGCTGGAAGTATAGATCTGAGAATTATCTGTGAAGAGATTATAGGTGCGCTTATTGAGATCACCAAAAAGAGCAGAGGGAAGAGGAGACCCAGGACAGAGCTTTAAAAGCTGGGACAAGGATGCTGAGCTTGAAAAGAAATGATCAGATAGGCAGGAAAAGGACTAGGAGAGAGTAGTGACATGAAAACTGAGGGAAGAAGAAGGAAGATGCAGCCACAAGCCGCAGAGAACTCAAGCAGAATGGAGATTAAGAAAAAGCTAATGGACTTGGACAATTTGAGATCACTGCAAACTTTTGTAGCCCTTGAAAGGCTAGGTGAGATCAGGTTATGGAGCGCTGCTCTTTAATGTTTGCCAGTCTGTTTGTTCGTCGCTATGTGGCTGCTCTGTGATATATTTCAGCTTCCCCAGGGATTTTGTAAGGCTGGGGTTAATGTTGGTTGATCCCTGTTTGCTAACAAGATAACAGGATTGGCATAAAGAATTTAAGGAGGGTCATGTTTGCACAATTGCAATTGAAAGTTCTGCCAGGACAGGCTGCTCTACTGGCTTGCCAACTCTGCTTATCTCCGGCACTTGATCTGGGCTGCTGCTGGAAAGGGAGAGGACTGCCAATACTGCGGTTTATTCAAAAGCATAAGCTCACTGGGCCCCACCCTCTTGGGGGATTGAGACTGGGAAAAGGTGCATGATGATACCCTGAGCATCCTTCTGTGCCCTGATCTGAGCTGGAGAGAAAGCACTTTTCTCCTGCCTCTTCTTCGACTTACAGGAATGACATTGACCTGATAGCCTCTTTGGTCTGGTATCTCATCAAGACTAGGGTCTGGGAGACCTTTGCTGTGGAGCTGTGAAAGGGGGGTGGATGCTTTCCACTCCGAGGGGGGCAGTGTGCTACCTGTCTGAGCAAGTTGCAGAAAAACGTAAAGGTTTTGCAAATCCTTCTCAGGAGATAGTGAGGGTTTTGAGGGAGAGAGCGTTTCTTCCTTGCTTTTAGTTCATTACTTGTAGGTCATTGATCTAGAGCTTCGAAATTTCTTAGCTTGAAGCCTAGAGAGTCAAAGTCACACAAAGAGCAAATGTTGGAAACTTGAACAGCTGCTGAGATTTAGGGTGTTGGAAGGACATTCTAACTAGTTCTGATTTGCAAAATCCTATACATGTTGAATGGTAAGGAAAAAGAGAGGTGGTGACTTGTAGCATAGCTTAGGGCAAGGAACAGGGGGGAGAAGAAGGCTCATTGTCCTCTATCCTTTAATTCTACCATAAATTTTAAGACTAGCAAGGTTGAGTTGAAGGAAAAGGGTCAGAGCTTTTTCTGAAGCTTCTGATTTCCAAGGAACTTGACTCACCCAGATCTTGTGAACCTAAGAATCAAAGCATGACTGAATTAATTCTCTTTCCCAACAGAAAAGTCTCAAAGCCTGATTTTCATCATCTTCCCAGGAATGTTTTGCTTTATTTACCTCCATTTACTCTATATTCCAACCAAACTGTGCTTTTATCTATTCCCCAAACTCACTATTCCATCCTTTAGCTCCAAGCTTTCATGCAGATGATCTCTTTTCAACCATTTGAAGTTCATTTGAAGTTCCATGAGGGAAATTGTCTTTCTTGCCTCAGAGAGAACAAAAACATTAGTCCTTCCTAGCTCCTGAGGATCTGCATCTGCTTGGGGTATGAAGAAGAGAGTAAGGGAATGAGTGAGTGAAAAGAGCTCTGATCTTAAGAACCAGATTGTTTGGTTTCTGGGTTCTGTCTTACAAGTGACTTTGTAACTAGTTGTGTGATCTTAGGTAATCGATCAGTAAATGCTTTTTAAGCACCCTCTATCTAGTGGACACTGTGCTAAACTCTAGATAAAAAGAAGTCTCAATAAATAGTACCTCCTTTCAAAGAGCTTGAAGGGGGGAGATAACATACAAATAACTCTGTACAAACAAGTTACAGATAGGATAAATTGCACACAGAGTGAAGGCACTAGAAGAAAAGGGGAAGGGGCTACATGGGAAAATCTTCCTGTAGAAGATGAGATTTTACCTGGAACTTGAAAGAAAGTTAGGAAACCAGAAGGTAAAGATGAAGAGGGAGATTATTTCAAGCATGGAAGGCAATGAGTGGAAATGCTTAATATTAGGAGGTAGGAATGTCTTGTGCAAGGAGCAGCAAGGAGGGCAATGTTACTGGATCACAAAGTACACGGAAGGAAGGGAGGTTTAAGAATAAGGGAAAGTTGAGCAGGTGGGGGGAGGGTTGTGAAGGGCTTTGAATGCAAAAGAGAAGATTTTATATTTGGTCCTGGAGATGATAGGGATCCACTAGAGTTGATTGAGTGGGGGTAATGTGGTCAGACCTGCACTGTAGGAAGATCACTTAAGGAGATGAGTAGAGTAGGAACTACAATGGAAAGAAATGTAGCAGAGAGAACACCAGCAGGCTATGAGGGCTGTTTCCAAGGTGATAATAGTGTTCCTTCTTCTTAATATGCCTCAATTAAAAATCTGTAAACTGTAATCTGTAAACTGAGATGTCATCTAAGGATACTTAACATTCATTAATACTAGATGACTTCCTCCTCTCTCAATAGTCCCTAAAACCCCACAATATCCACATCAGCAAAATCTACAGGCAAAAATAAATCAGGTAGCAACGCACATTATGTTCTTCCTTCTATCATAATGTTCTCAGTTTTAAATAGGAAACACAATTGCCCATTAACCAATGTGCTCGGAAATCTAGGTTTTGAAATCAAGCTAACAGGGCTGAGAGAAAAGCTGTCATTCTTTATTTTTTGAGGCAATTGGTTATGTGACTTGTCCAGGGTCCCATAGCTAGTAAATGTCTGAGATTGAGTTTGAACTCAGGTCTTACTGACTCCAGAGCCAGGACTCTATCGACGGCTCCACCTAGCTACTTCTTGGGCTGTCATTCTCCAGGGCATCATGGCGCAGGAGGAAAGAATGCTGGCTCTAGATTCAGAGCTTGTCTCTGTCATTAATTAGTGGGATGACCCAATTTTAAATCCATGATCACAGATTGTTGCTATAATCTTCCAAGATAAGCTAGATCACAGCAAACCTCAAGATGGTAGGAGACCCCCCATACACACACACACACTTTGCTAGTGAGAGGCAGTCTGAGGAAAAGGGGGGCAAAAACACTGAAGCAAAAGCAGTTTTAGGCAGCCTGTGTTTGAGGCTTGGCTCTGCCATTTACTAACCATGTGATATGTTCCTTTGGGACCTCCCTCAGAGTTAATTTCCTCATCTGTAAAATAGAGGTACTAGTGACTTCTCAGGGTTGTTGTGAGGAAAATACTTAATAGATATTAAAAGGCTCTATAAATCTGATAGCTATTTTTATTATTGCTGTTGTTATTATCATAAGTGGCCAAATCACTAATTCCAATAGACTTGTGATGATCTGCAACCAGAAAGAGCACAGTAGAGACTGAATGTGGATCGCAAAATAGTATTTTTACTGTTTTCGTTGTTGTTTGTTTGCTTTTTGTTTTCTTTTCAGTTTTTTTTTTCCTTTTTGATCTGATTTTTCTTGTGTAGCATGATAGATGTGGAAATATGTTTAGAGAAAGTGCATATGTTTAATATGTTGGATCCCTTGCTGTCTAGGGGAGAGGGGTTAGGAGGAAGGGAGGGAAAAAAACTTGAAACACAAGGTTTTGCAAGGGTGAATGTTGAAAACTTTCTTTGCATGTATTCTGAAAATAAAAAGCTATTATTTAAAAAATAAAACTTTACATTTAATTGGAAAAAATAAAATACTATCAAGTGAAAATAAATAAGTAGCCAAATCAGAATTTGAATAATAATAATAGTTAATATTCATGTAGAACTTGTTATATGCTAAGCACTTAATAATTATTATTTCATTTAGTCCTCACAATTATCCCTGGGTAGTGGGTGTTATTATCCCCATTTTACAGATGAAGAAACTGAGACAAAAAGAAATTAATCATCACAAAAATTAGCATATGTTTGAAGCTGGATTTAAATTCAGATATTCATGACTCCAGGTCTCAGAGTTCTGCACTATGAAAACCATTACCCCAACCTGTCCCTTGGACTTTTGCTATTAGGCCCCAGACACAGAAGCCTCATTTAATTACTTCTAATTTGCTAAATGAACCATTTGTAAGGACAGGAGGGGTTGATTTGGGGGTTTAGGTAGGAAAGAAAATACCTACTCCCCCACAAGGGTCTTCCTCAAATTTGGACTGGCCCTTACATTTAAGATAGCCTCTGAAATAGAAATACAGGTGAATCTATGGTCCCTCCAGAGGCTTCTCTGGGGAGCAGATCCTATTTTCAACAGAGTCTCCCATGGGGTCATGATTACAGAGTCTCAAGGTTGGCTGCCTCCATGGCCTGAGAAACACAGAGGATGACCTCCTTCCCACCCCAAAGCCACCTAAATAATCCTTCCTGGAGAAGCAGGAACTATTTATGGGTGGAATGACAAGATGTCACCATAGAGATTGGGTCTCACAAAGACACCTGGATCATTTATACAAGTATGCAGCAGCCCTTCCCATCTGGCAGCTGCCCCGGGCGACTGAAATCCCCCAGTTTTACGATGAATATGTTCATGCCCATCCTGACCCAGGTCCCAGGGTAGCCGCAGGCTTCTGATGGGCTCAGCAGGCTCCACAGTCCCACCTTTTTGCCTTGATGCTGATGGGGATTTATGAACAGGACTGGTGCACATACAGGGTGTCCCAAAAGTCTTAGTGTAGTCCTTCTAAGTTGCTGAAGTTTAATGTTCAAGCTATCAAAGCTTAGAACTGCACTTACATTTTTGAGGGGTGGTTCATAGGATTATATATTTAGAACTGAACTTTAAGGGTCCATTTTAAATGACCCTAAAGGGTCATTTAAACCAACTTTTTCCTTTAAACAAATGAGGAAACTAAGTGGCAGTGCAAAGGCAAGGATTCTGACCCTAAACTGTCTTGAGTGCAAATCCAGAGTTTTTGCCCCTGGACAAGTGAGAGAAGGAAACAAGCAATAAACAGCTATAAAAAAATTTAGCAAACATCTCATTGGATCATCCTTTTTCCTCACTGGCTGACTCTCAAGGACAATGAAGTAAAGTCCCCAAAGTCCTGGAAGTAATGGTTCTGATTTGCTATGTGCTAAGAAACACTGACTTTCTAAGCTCATTGATCACCAGTCTCCAAATGGAGACAAGGATTACCCATACAAGCCATCCCTGCAATTAGCTCCAGAGGGCTTGGGAAAAAGCAATCACTTAGGATGCATGACTCTCAAATCTGAAATGCCAGAGAGCTCTGCAGAACAATTATCCTGGTGAGAAAATGACTATGTAGGTAGGTCTTAGAGACAGGGCTGTCCTGTAAATGCCTCTCCCCTACTTTTCCTGCCAGGAGAAGCTACTGGATTACCTAATATACACTTTCGGTCATATTGTTCAGTCATTTTAGTCGTGTCTGACTCTTTATAACCCCATTTGAGTTTTTCTTGGCAGAGATAATGCTATCTCCCTCTTCAGCTCATTTTACAGATGAGAAAACTGAGGCAAACAGGATTAAGTGACTTGCCCAGGATCGTACAGCTAGTCCATGTTTGACACTAGATTTGAACTTAGAAAATAAATATTCCCTGACCCCAAGTCTAGAGCTCTATCCATTGCCTCACCTAGTTGTCCAATGTACACTTCAAACTCTAGCAAGTGAGGAGAAAAAAGAACCTCAAGAAATAAGATTTTTACCAAGCTCTGAGACATTCTCTTCAAAACCAAGAACACATGTGGGTAAGAACTACTAAGAAAAAAGATAGCAAAAGCATATTCAAAGATGGAGATGAGGAAGCTGAATATGAGTGATAAGCATCTGGCTGGCATATTCCTGACTTGCATCTGTTAGTGTAATTACTATTCATGATAACATCAGGGATCCTATCTCTTGGTACTGTTTCTAGGAAAAATATTAAAGGTTATAGAACAGGCCTGGTCCGGAAAGAGTTATTCGAATGTTGGCCAAAAAACAAAGTTCGGGAATCGCTTGCAGGAATAGTAGAAAAAACCTGTTTGTCCCAACCCAGTCCTCCCCCTAAAAAGAAAATATCAGTTCATATTTATATGGTACTTCATACATTGTAATACAAAGCATTTTGTTCATCGCAACCCATTTTATAGATGCAGATATTGAGACTCAGGGCAACTATGTAACTTGCTCAACTACTTGGAAGCAGAACTAGAACTAGATTCTCATGATTCCAAGGTCAAAGCTCTGCCTAATGAGTCACAGGCTAGCACTATATAGCACATTAGATTTATAAAGTCCTTTATGTATTCCAGAATCCCAGAATCTCAGGCTAGAAGGAAAACCAAAGGTCAGTTTGCATTACCTCATTTAGGATCAGGAATTATCTTTATAATATAGTCTTCAACACGTGGTCATCGAGCCTTCCTTTTAAGGGACTCTAAGCAGCTCACTATGTTTTTGTACATCTCTAATAGTCGAGCCTGAATTTGGCTCTCCACAACTTGCAGGCAAGATGAATAGCCACTGAAAATGTCCAGAGTTCAGAGATGGAGTGTCTTGGTGAAGAACACCAGAGGCCTGCCACTGCATCACAAGGTTCATAGGTAGGGCAAGGTCATTTTATAATTACAAGAAGACTGGGAAATCAGAAAGGGTCCCAGTTATGGTCCCAGTTCTGTCTTCTGGAGTTAAACAAAAAAAGTCAATTCCCTCTCTCACACATGGACCACTTTTCAAATGCTTAAAGATGTCTGCTATATTCATTCTTAAAGTTTATGTAACTGAAATATTCCCCTTTCTTCAGTGAATCATTTAATGGCATAATCTCCAGCATTTGACTAGCTGGGTCATTCTCCTTTTATACCCTTCCAGAACTCAGCTCTCTGTATGGAAGAGTAGCACGGACTATTATACTGAGGTCCTGAATATTTGCCTTCCAATGCTACTAGTCTCTCCAAAGTTACCAAAGCTATCTCAGGGCCAATCTAAGGGCCTTTTCTCAGGCTTTTCAGAACTGAATGTTCTTTAGGCATCTTAAATTCAACATGTCCAAAATTAAATGTATTCTCTTTTCTCCCTTGCTAATTTCATTGTTACTGTTGAGAGTACCACTCTCCTCTTGGTTACCCACAACACGGATGTCAATCTTCCCTCTTCTCATTCTTAGTCATCCTTCATCCAGCCACCCAGCACAGACCTCCAGCATCTCCCAAATGGACTACTGCAATAACCTACTGTTTGGCCTCCCGGTCTCAAGTCTCTCCCTACCATAGGGCATCCTTCACTCAGCTGTCTGATCTGACCAACACACACACACACACACACACACACACACACACATTCAATAAACTCCAGTGACTCCCCATTACTTTCTTTGGCATTCAGAGCCCTGCACTACTGGGTCCCTTCCAAACTTCCCACTCTTCTTACATTTTACTCTCCTAACTTTGCCCTTGATTCAGTGACTTTGCTGTTCCTCGTACAAAAGACTCCATCTCCTAATGCAGATATTTTTCTGTGGCTATCCAATATGGCTAGAATTCTCTCTCTCCTTATCTCTTTCTCCTGATTGCCTTCATGTTACATTTAAAAATCCTATCTCCTATAAGAAGCTTTTCTTGACCCCTCCAAATACCAGAACTCTCTCTCTGTAAATTATTACTATATTGTATTTAGCTTGTTTTTACATAGCTGTTTGGGGAAGCTAGATGATAACAGTGAAAAGATCTACAACTCTGGAATCAGGAGGACCTGACTTAAAATCTGACCTCAGACATTTACTAGCTATGTGACCCTGTTTGCCTCAGGTTCCTCATCTGTAAAATGAGCTGGAGAAGGAAATGACAAATTAGTGTTTCTTTCAAGAAAACCCCAATTGGGGCCATGAAGAGTCAGACAGGATGAAAAATTATTGAATAACAACATAGTTTTTTGCATTATCTTAGCTCCTTGAGAGTAGAAAATGTTTTTTGCCTTTTTTTAATCCCCAGACTTTAGCACAGTGTCTAGAACATAATAGGATCCTTAAAAATGATATTTGACTGCCTGACTGATCAAGATTATTTTTAGAACTGCTATCTAATCATATCTTCTCCATTTTGTACTAAAGAAGTTGGTATTTTGTGTGTATCCAAATGGAAGGCTTTACATTTATCCTTATTGAATTTCACCTCATTAAATTCAGTCTTTTCTTACCTGTCAAGATCTTTATTGAATCTTGATCAACATGTTAGGTATCCCTATAGATGTGTGTCATTTAAAAACTTGAAGGGAATGCTATCTAGTCCTTGATTCAAGTCACTGATAAAAATGTTAAACAATATAGGACCAAGCACAGGTCCTTGGGGCTCTGTACTAGAGAACTCTTTCCATGTCAACAATAAACCATTAACAGCTACTTTTGTGTGTTTGGCATCCCATCAATTATAAATCCATCTAATTGTATTATCATCTAGTCTGCATACCTTTACAACAGTAAGGGATACTTTATCAAAAATTGTGTTACAAGTAGGTAAATTATAATCATTCCAGGAAGAATGGAAGGATAAAGAAAGAGAGGAGCTTTAATAAACAAACGAAAAAAGAAGTAAAGTTAGTTCAGCAAGATCTGTTCTTGAAAAAAAGTCCTATTTGTGCTCACAATTTTCTTTTTTAGATGGTCACTAGTCATACATTTTGCAAAGTCCCAGAATTTTTCCAATAGCCAAAATATAACTGTCATAATGCCTATTTTACATTTCAGGGTCTCAAAGAACTAATAAAATAACTAGTCAAGGCAGAGTCCAGACTTGAATTTACATTTGTTAACTCTAAGCCCTTTGGAATGGAATGGAAAAGTATTTATCATGTACTAGCTCTGAGGAAAGCTCTTTGTTAAGCCTTGTACACAGAAATGGAAATTTGAGTTTCTTTTCTTAGGGAGCTCATATTCTAATTTAAAGACATGATATATAAAGCAGGGAGAGCTCATTCATGTTCATATTCAGTTCATGGTGATTAGAAATCACAGACCTTGTGCAGTGCTTAGAAAGAAGTCCATCATAGCTTACCACCACCACCACCCCAGATATATGTTTATATTTTATTTGAAGGTTCTCAAATCACTTTCTCTACATTTTCTCATCTAAGGTGCATAGCCACCCAACCAGATTATTAATCCCATTTTACATATAAGGAAACTGAGGCTCAGCAAGGCTGTGGAATTTGCCCATACACATACAAATAGTAAATGTCAGAGTTGTCATTTGCACCCATATCTTCCTGACTCCATAGTGTGCCAGCCTTCATATGCTCCAGCAGTCAAACTAGCTCTTAGGAAAAGGTACTGAACATAGTATGTGAAGAGATGTTTCTGGCCATCTCTTCGCTTAGCTGTGAATGAAAATGAAATGATTATAGTCAGATATCACAGTGGAGAGAACACTGAGCCTAGAAGCAGAAAAACTTGACTTTAAATCTGAACCCAGAAACTTATGTGTGATCCTGAGCAATTCATTTAACATCTGTTTGCCTCAGTTTCCTCAACTGTAAAGTGGACATAATAACAGTACACACCTTTCAGGATTGTCATGAGGGTAAAATGAGATAAAGTACTTACGTACTTAGCACAATGCCTGCATATATAGTAGGTGCTACATAAATACTTATTTCCTTCCCTTTTCCCTCTTTTGAGTAAAAATAGGATAGTACACAGGAAAGGATTTAACTTTTTAGTCAATCAAACCAACGTCTAGAGTGAGACTCATTTGGGGCAGTTTATCCTCTTTCTTTTTTCTACCTTGTTATTTGAGATCTTTGTTAGATGATTTTGGGGTATATGATTTCAGGGGTAACCTCAAATATACCAAGAGTTCCTCCTACATGTTACTCATCCTAATTAACCTAATATCTACCCCCAAAAAAATTTACTATGCATTCAGTTTGTAAATCTTTGTTTTTACTTTATATGCATATATGTTATTTCCATCTCTTCCCTTCCAACAGCAGATAAGCTCTTTAAAGGAAGAAAGTGTTTTCTTTTGTTTTCTCCTCCTCTTCTTCTTAAGAGAGGCAGAGCTTCCAAAAAGAGGGGGCCAATGATCAGTTTAGACTGTCTTTATCAGACCTCACCTGGAAGATTATGTTCAACTTTAGGTTCCACAGTTAAAATATTCTTAAACTAGGTAGCACTTAGGTGGCATAAAATATTAGAGTTGGAACCAAAAGTACATAGATTCAAATACTGCTTCAGATGCTAGTTGTATGAAATTAGACTAATAACTGACATTCTCTTATTACTGTTTCCTCATTTGAAATATGGGGATAACAGTAATACCTATATCATAGAAGGATTGTGCAAATCAAATTAGTTAATATCTAAAGCAACTTGCAATGAGCTGTATATATTATATATTTATATACATTAAATATTTATGTATACATTAGCTATCATCATCATTATTAATTACTATTATAGCTGGATAGTATCCAAAGGAAAGCAACCATACCCGGAGTCCATGTCATATAAAGATTAATTTAAGGAACCTGGCACATTTAATCTGGAAAAGATTCAAGGCTAAGGGGAGCAAGAGCAGAGGAAGATAACTATCTTCAAGTTCTTAAAGGTCTATCATGTTAAGCAGGACCTAGTCTTTGTTCCATTTGGCCCATGAAAGACCATGAGCAGGGACTAGAAGGGGCAAAGAAACAAATGTAGGTTCCATATCAATGAAAGCTTCCTAATAATCAGAATTGTTTTATAGAATGAAAGCAGAATGAGCTGTTTTGGGAGGTAGTTAAGTTCCTCTTCCTTGGAGGTCATTCATTAAGCAGTATCTGGACAACTACTTGATGAGTATGTTATAATGGGGCTTCCTTTCATGTATGAGTTAGAGTTACTCAAGTCTTTCCAGCTCTCATATTCTGTGACATAAAGCTTATCCTTATCCATCTCTTTGGCTGGCTTGACTCTAGCTACTTTCCCTATCTTTCCTCCTCTCTCCATCCCCACTTCATACACACACACACACACACACACACACACACACACAAAATTTGGTTTTCAACCCTAGGTTATGAGGTGTTCTAGGTGGGCTTCTGTCCCTATTTTGCCCAGAACCAACCTCCAAGCTACTTCTAACCACCTCTATATCATGCCATAGTTACTGTTGAGCTGTTTTTCTTAGCTCTCCTTTACATGTTGTTTTACCTTATTAGAATGTGAGATCCTTGAGGGCAAGAATGATTTTTCTTGTTTGTTTTGTGTATTTCCAGAGCTTAGCATAGTGCTAAAGTGCATGTTAAGAGATGCTCTCTGTCTAGCTATCCATTTATTACAATAAATTGATAAAATGATTAGAGGTGGGATCCAAAGGATGGATTTTCCTGGGATTATATCCACTTGGAAAGACCACTGGAAGACATGATGATTTTAGGACCCCTAAGTGAGTCAAACAGTTCTTTGTCAGTTCAAGATCCATTAATCATTAAAGTCATTTATTCTTGGGTCATTGTAAAGGGATCTTAAACCTGGGGAACAAGGCATCAGCATCTTTATGACCATCACTAATTTAGGACTATTATTGAATGGCAGTGGTCTTCCCAGATCTTTTGATCTTCAGATGAAAATGGACTTGTTACTACTGCAAACTCTCAGGATAATCATTTAAAGGTTTAAATTCTTGAATCTTCAAAACAAGCGTGCCTTTTCTTTGGAGAGGATCAATACCATCCTAACAGTGTTAGATCATTCCCACTTCCTCCAGATTCCCTAGGACTACTCAGAACTGGATCTCCTACTCTCCTCTTCCTGCAGCTAACCCTGCAGTTTCATTCACAGGGAGAGTGTAAGGAGGGTAGTTTCCTAAATAATAATAAGAGGGATGTTTTACACTTCAGTGAGAGGAAGCAATAAGCAGGAATCAATGGAGCGATTTTTGATGTAGAATTTGGCAGTCTGAAGGGCACCAGTGAGGTGGTATATGGGAAAAAGCAATGGAAGGGGCTGCATATGGAGACAAAGGATAGAAACCAGGAGTTTATTGCAGGTCTTAAAAGGGGAAGAAATTGGAAGGAAGGAAGGAAGGAAGGAAGGAAGGAAGGAAGGTAGGTAGGTAGGAAGGAAGGAAGGAAGGAAGGAAGGAAGGAAGGAAGGAAGGGACCCAATTCTAGCATCCTCCTACAGAGGAATATCCTAAATTCAGAAATGAATCTATTCTATCTAACATAGCTCTTCTGTCCCAAAGCTACTACTGTCCTGCACTCTGACTCAGAGCAGCAATGTAACTCTTACTCATGGGTTATTTCTATGCATCCAGTGTGAGACAAAGGACTGTGTGCAATGGGTGAGAAAATATAAGAGGAGCATGTTCTTAATGCTTGCCATTATCCTCCAGCCTAAGACCCAGAAATACAGTAGCAGGGGTGATATGAATGCCATTCAAAGGAACTCTGATTATTCCTGATTATTCCTCAAAGAAGTTTGAAGAACTGAGGAAACTTTTTCTTTGTTCTGTGAACCAACCTCATCATCAGCTTGATCTTAGATCCTATTAGCTACAAAACAAAATCAGCACCTCATGGTTTGTCTCCAAAAGGGTTTGGAACAAAACTTTAACTTCCTGGGATGTTTCTAGAATCCATCAAAAAGTAGAATTCTCCCAATCAGATAAGGATGCCTGGTCATTTTGTGATTATGAAGAATCTCATAACCCTGAAATATTAGTTGAGTTGCCACAGCTTCAACCTAAATTTGAGTGACAGGCAGGGCTGTAGTATAGTAGAAAGAGAATCTGGAGCCAAAGACCTGGATTCAAATCCTTCTTTATTTTTGTTGTTGCTGCTGTTTTTGTGGCTTTCTCAACTCCTTCTTCATGACCCTGTTTGCTTGACGGAGAGACTGGCATGATTTACCATTTTCTTCTCCAGCTCATTTTACAGATAAGGAAAGAGGTAAATAGAATTAAATACCTGCTATCTATCTGACCTTAGACAAGTCAATTTCCTTAGTCCTAAAATGATGGGATTGAATTAGAAGAATCAGATCTATGATTCTATAAATCAGGACAGGATCCTTCCCATGCATAAGGGTAGAGATCAGGCTAGTCCTTGTTCACCTTCCCTCCTAAAACACACACACACACACACACACACACACACACACACACACACACACATAATTTGGTTTTCAACACAATTGCTTCAAAGTTGCAAAATTTAGTTTTTGCTTTCATTTTAAACTCTGAGCTTTTCTCTCCCAAACTCTCTTGAACAGTTAAAGCTGATGGAAACATCTCTCTAAATACCCCAGCTTTGACTTGAAATTTATTCTAATGACTCATACTTTATGTAAACAGTAAATATTTATTTAATGAATTAAGGTTTTCAAAGCATTTGAGCCAGTGAGATGCGTAATACGTATATTATTTTCTTTTTTTTTTCTGATGAAGAAACTGAAGATCAGAGAACATCAGGGAAGTCAACATCACCGGATTACAGAGTATGTGAAGGAAGTGAGGGTTGAGAAAACTAGAAAGGGAGGAAGAAGAGGAGTTATAAAGGGCTTTGAAAACCAAGCAGAAGATTTTATATTTATACTTGGAGAAAATAAGGAGTCTCTGGAGTTTCTTAAATACAGGGGCAGGGAGGATGATATGATCAGACCTAAATTTTAGGAAGATTAATATGACAATTGAGAAAATGGATTGGGAGCAATGGAGTTTGGGATTGGGATTGTGGAACAATGAGGCAGACAGACCACCCAGATTGTTGTTGAGGTAGTTTGTCACTTTCTCATGATCAGATGGCTTGTAAGGATCAGAGAATGAAATGCAAGTCTTCCTGACTCTAAATCCATTATATCATGCAGACTCATGTAGACAATGTCCCCAAGGTCCTTGGGGTTCTAGAAGATGAGTCCTGTTGGAGGTTCTAGATCAGCACTAGTTAAATTTTTCCCACTCAAAACCCCTTTTTCCCCTGAAATTTTTGCATAGCCCTGGATATATAGGTGTACAGATTAAACATTAATTGATACAAAATCATAATTTCATGACCCCTACATTCAGTTATGTAACCCTATGCAATCTACAATTTAGGAAGTTTTATTCTAGATCATACAGATAGATAAAAAAGACTTCAGATATTTCTATTCTAAACTCATCCATTTTCCATATGATAGAAATTAAAGCCCATTGAAGTGAAGTCATTTGCCCCAACTCACACAGAGCTGGGGTTTAACTCCCAGACCTTCTCACTCCAAATTCAGTACTTTTTCCACTACACCTCAATGCTGAATTAAATCTGCAGAATATTGATTTCAGGGGAAAGGAGGAGAGCAGCATGGTGCAGTAATTGATGGATTTGGGGGCAGAGGATCTGGATTCAGATCTCAGCACTGACACTAATTTCCTATGTGACCTTCAGCAAGTCACTTAGGCTATATGCTGATCAGTCTCCTTGTCTGTAAAATATTGTTATTGATCTTATTTGTCCTTTGTTTTCAAAGAGAACTGTGATGAAGCCATGACATGCAAGTGAATTGGATTTAAGAGAAGGCTGTGCAAAATCACCTGTCTCACTTTCCCCTGCAGAGCCATCTGGGTCTAATGGCCAGATATTGATCAGAATGACTGGAGATAGCCCTGGGTGACCTGTAAAATATGGCTCCAAGGGGCCCTTTCCAGCTTTAAGTCCATTATCCTAGGAGTCTGTCTCCTAGGTGATAGAAAACAAGCTGAGGCCATAAGTAAGTTTCTACCCTCAAAATATCAGCAGCGTAGCTCTGAAAGAAAAGTCAGACATTCTGTAACTGGGGTTCTGTCTCCTGGTAAAAAGCTTCCCTCTGCTTTCCCTCAAATACATTTAAGATTTAACCTCTTTTTACACTTTAGAATGAATGAATTTCTTGGAGTTTGCCCCAAGATTAAGTTTTGGTACAGGGTGAAGACCATCAGGACCCTGGATATGGGAAAAGGGTAAAAAGGATTAAAGGTAGCCTGTGCAACACTAAGTATTTAGCTACTCCAATTTTTTTTTTTATTATATAAAGTAGATCCTGATAAAGGCCTCCTGAACTGAAAGTTATGCAACTCCAAACTCTGCTTTGAGTCTCTTCAGTTAGAGTTGAGGTGACTGCTACTAAACTGGTTTTTCAGGGGGCATTAGTGGAACCTGGTCCCCCATGGAGAGAAAGAGGGAGGCCTTCTTTCCAATGGTTTTCTTGCCAGAGTCTCCAGAATTTATGTAGGGGTAATAAATCTTACAAAACCCTGAGCCCTATTCATATATATTTGGGGGTAGGTGGTGATAGGAGGAGGTAAATTTAGCAATTCTTAAAATCCAGTCTTTTCAATCTCTATTTTGAACGTCTGTGTTGTCTTTCCAGTACTCTCCTCCCCCTCCTCCTCCTCCTCTCCCACCCCACCCAGTCCCCATGCCTGCAGTGTTCTGTGCAGGTGCTGGCCTTCAGGGAGTTGGGGGGGAAAGGGGGCTGTCTTCAGGAAGTTCCCAACAGCCAATGCAAATCAAGACAACTCCCTGATATTGAAGTTGAACCTGCAGGCACAGATCTGTCTGAGGAAAGCAGCCTGGGCTTCTCCCAGAGATTTAATCCATGGGTTTCTGAGTCACCGGCCCTGGACTTCTCAACATATGGTTTATGCTCTCCACAGGCCAAGAAACTGTTCCTAGTAAGCCCCAGGTTGTTCCATTCTGTAAACTGAAATCAAATCAGTGCCATCTCTCCCCTCAAAAAGAATCTGGGAACAGTAAGGGAAAACTGAAGACCCAGTGAGGCTGCAGATATAACTCTAACACCAGCAATGATCCAATATGTGACCTCAGACAACTTCTGAGTTATGGTTTCATCATGTGTCAAGAGGGAAGCAAAACAGAGAGAACATTAGGAATAATAAAAAAACTACAAAACACTTGGCAGGTAAAATGAATGTGACCAATAATACACTCTCATTATGGTTGTCCAATTCTTCAACCTATCAGTCAATCAATAAACATTTATTAAGCACCTACTATGTGCCAGGCACTGTGCTAAGTGCTAGGGAAACCAAAAAGACAAAAGGGGTCCCTATCCCCAAGGAGCTTACATTCTGAGAGGGAAAACAACCTGTAAACAGATATAAACAAAGCAAGTTAGATACAGGATAAATGGGAAATAATTAAAAGAGGGAAAGTGCTAGAATTCACAAGGGTTGTGGGAAAGGTTTCTTATTGAATTTTAGTTGGACCTCAAGGAAACCAAGTAAGTAAGTAGGATTCAGAATTTCAGTGGGCTGGAAGCAGACACCCATCCCACACAACTGCACCAGTTCTGTCCACAAGTATATTTCTGAATACGGAGCTTTGGGGAAGGAGACAGGAACAGCCCATGGTCATTCAAGCTGCAACGTGTATTGATATGAGGGTGCTTTCTTCAGCAAATGACAAAGGAAAGACATGCATTCAAATATTGTATGGTTGCTCTACATTGGTGCAAAAAGGCTGAATCACCACCTCCCTCTCTCTATTAATCCATAGTGTGTGAGACAGGTTGGGTGCAAGACCGCCTTCCCAATTAACTCATCAGAGACAGCATCAGGTACAAAGAGAAAGCATTTATTCCCTGCAGGGAGAGGCCGAGACATACCTGGGATCCATCACAACTCCATCATGTACTCCTGGAATCTATCCAGGTTCTGGCTTATCCAGGGTTTAAAAGCAAAAGAGCCAAGCCTTCTCATTGGATAGACTAAAAGGACGTAGCCATCTTTGACCAATGGTCACCAATGCTGGCTGCCTCCCAATGTCACTTCCTGCAACTTCCTGTATCTCTAAGTTCATCCCTCCATTGAAATCAAATGATGTTCCCATTCTGGGGACAGGGATCATGTGACTCAAGACTGAAAAATATTTCATCCAATCAGTCCCATTTAATAGTTTTTTTTAAGCTGGTATAGGAAAGAAAGGAGAAAGGAAATAAGCATTTATTAAGCTCCTACTATGTGCCAGCTACTGTACTAAGTGCTTTACAAATATTAGACCTCATTTGATCCTCACAACAATCAGGGTGGTGGTAGTGGCAAGTACTGCTATTAGCCTCATTTTACTTAATTTGCTTTAATTGAGGAAACTGAGACAGACAGAAGTTAAGATGACCTGCTCCGATTTAATAAGCTAATAAAAGTCTGATACTGAATTTAAACTCTGGTTTTCCCAACTCCAGGACCAGCACTCTATGTGGAGACCTAGATTCATATCTCAGTTCAGCTACTACCAAGTGACCATGGGCTAATCAATAGAAGTGACCTCCAATCCTTCCATTTCTCAGTACTCTGTCAAACTGATGTAATAGAATTTTTTGGTCCCCTGATCTTTGTGGGGGGCCTGGATCAGAAAACCCTGAATCTTCTGGCTTTGGAATAACTCTCCTGATTCTAATCACTCCCTAGCCCACCATGCTCTACCCTTAATTCACCTGGAGACTACCCCTTAGCTTTTAGTGTCGGAAAACTCATAGGATAATCACCACCCTTAATTCACCTAGAGATTACTCCTTAGCCCACCACCCTTATCTAGAGACTAACCCCTAGCCTTAAGCTATAGAAGACTAGATAAAATCGAACTCTGTCTCTCAATGCTTTGCTGCTATTCCAATCAGGAATTCAGCTTGCTGAGAATTCTCAATGTCAAAATAAACCCTTTTTTGCCAACTTAACTTGGAGACTAGGAATGCAAATTCTTTCACAAAACCAAACACTATTAGGGTGTCTCATCCCTCAACAAAACCACTATTCCTACTCTGGGTTACTTTTTTTCCTTCCCATTTTAAACTCTACATTGTACATATTTTTCTCAACTCTTCAATCTCCTATTCCCCTATTTAATCACCACTAACAGTTTTCTAAAACCTAATTCTGGATTACTTTCATTACCCATCTCCTGTAGGGAAGTTAGGTGGTATAGTGAATATGGCACTGAGCCTGGAGATTGGAAGACTTGCTTTCAAATTCAGACTCAGACATTTCCTAGCTGTGTGACCTAGACAAGTCTTTAATTCTGTCTACCTCAGTTTTTTCACCTGTAAAATAAGCTAGAGAAGGAAATGGCAAACCTCTCCAATATCTTTGCCACGGAAATCCAAAAAATGGGGTCACAAAGAGCTGGATGTGATTGAAACTACTGAACAACAATAATACATTTCTCTCTTGGAGTACTTACTGAATGGAACTTGGAAAAAAATACATTAATGTTTACAGAGTCCACTACAAATTTCTGTTATCTAAACTCACCCAGGCTATTACTGCAGCAAAGCAATGCATTTATATCTATTCACTCTCCCCAAATTGAATCTTTCTCATACTTCCCATTTGTCTATTCCAAGTCCTCTCATCTCAAATAAACCACACTACCCCCTATTCCAGTCCTCATCTGCGTGGATATCACCTTCTACTTTATTGAGAAGATAGAAGTCATTCACTCTGGCCTTCACACCCTTTTCTCCATTCTCTATATCTTAAAATCCCTTGACATTTTCCTTCATTCTCTCTCCTCTTTTACTGCCTCTGAAGAAATGGCCCTTCTCACCAACTCCAATATGTGTACCCTTACCTGTATCTTATGGATTTCCCCAGCAAATGATCCTTATAACCATCCTGTCTACTAAGCCCATCTCCAACACAGATGCACTGACCACTGAATGGTTTGTCTAGTCATTAGAAATACCTTCATTGGGGCAGGTCGGTGGTACAGTAGATAGAGTATGATCCCTGAAGTCAGGAGGACCTGAGTTCAAATTTGGCCTCAGACACTTAACATTTCCTAGCTGTGTGATCCTGGGCAAGTCACTTAACCCCAATTGTCTCAGAAAAAACAAATTTAAATTGAAATAACTTCATTTTATTTTTTTTTACTTGATGATGAAAATCCTTGGGAATGTGGCATTTACACTATCCTAGTTTTCTTTTTAATATTCATTGTTCTAGTAACACTATGAAACGGGCAAGATATGTAGTTATCCCCATTTTATCAGTGAGAAAACTAAGGATTAGCTAACAAACTGAATGAATTCTGCATTGAAGTCTCAGGCCTCTGGCTCTTTCCACTTTATCATACTACCTTATATACCTTGTTAGTTGTAGCTAATGCTCACCTGTCCTTTAGTGTGGGGAAAAAGGGAAAAACCATCAATCCTTAAAATGAACAAGTTGAAAGTTACCTCACTGATGCCAGGAAGGAGGGGATGGAATTTCCCAGGAGGCCAAACTCTGTCCAAACCATAGCTTCGACTATTGGCAAAGTGAGGACCTATTCCTGCCAAATCCTAAGGACAGAAGCATTTTCAAGGTTGCATCCCCTTGGATGAATATTGTGACTTCTCAACCCTTTTTTTTTTTTTACTCTGAGAGAAGATTAAAAGTAAACATTGGCTCATGGAGCCAAGACAAAAAAGAAAGAATATCCCACAGGCACAAACGAGGGGGAGGATTCTTTAAAACATTTCTATCACCAGGAGCCAATTGATGAAGCAGCCCCTTCCTGGAGAAGCCTATGGAACTTGACATGGATCATATTATCCTTTATAATGTCAGAGTTCAGAGTGACTCAACCATGGGGCCAGGCAAAATTGGGAGAATTTGAGGAAAGAAATCTTGGAAAGAAAAAGACTCAATTTCTCCCCACAGGGAGCAAATTGGGAGCACGTTTGGTCAAATTATTTGAGTTCCTTAAGATAGGCCATTCATAACATCAGGGTAAAATAATTAATCATACAATAAGATACATAATACTAGATCTAGAAGGGTCTAGAAAGGAGCTTCACAATCATCATTCTGCCTTAGGTTGTAAGCTCCTTGAGACCAGGGACCATTTTTTGTCTCTTTTTGTATATCTAGTGCTTAGCATACTGCTTGGCACACACTAAGTGCTTAATAAATGTAATGAATAGATGAATAATTCGAAGGTCAGCAAACTATGGCATGTAGGTTGAATTCAATCTATTGCCTGTTTTCAGAAGATTCAAGGCAGACCAGATTTGGTGCTTTGCAGACTCTGATCCAGAAGAAATCTTATTAAACTGTGGGTCACAATCCCATATGGGGTCACATAACTGAATATAATATGAAATTATGATTCATTGTCAGTAAATGTTTGATTTCTATGCCTATATATTTTTATAAAAACTCAGGAAAAAAAGGAATTGTAAATGGGAAAAGTTTAAGAAATCCTAGATCTAGATTATACACATTTATCCCCTCCATTATACAGGTTGGAAAGTTGAGGCCCAGAGAATTTATCTGACTTGTTCAAAGTCACATTACAAAATTCACACTAAAGTTGCTACTAGAAGCCGGATTTCCTAACTTCTATTCCTTTATTCCTTCCCCATAATATTTTAAAAATAATTTTATCATGAACTTCACAGTCATACGTGGACATAGACATTTTCATACACATAGGATAAAAATAGGAGATTGCCTCATGCCATTTTTCAGCTTCAATCTGTTTCTCTGACACAGATGCTGGATTAATAAGATCGACACTGAAGTCACTTCAATAGTCTTTGGGAAGAACCAACTGCATGATCAGATGTGTATCAATCACAGTAGGGAAAACATTCACACACACACACACACACACACACACACACACTTCCACCTCATCTCCTGCCTGAAAACTGACACAGTGAAAAAGAAGAGAGAGCAAGAGCAAACTCATTCATAATGAACAAGTGACTGGCCCTCTCAAGGTCTTCTCTCCAATAGCCAACCCCTGTGTTGTCTATACATACCCTGTGGTCTTCAGCATAGAATATTTTCTCTGGCCTTGTGGGAGACTGATGATTGGTCTGGTAACTCTTTGGACTCCTCTTCAGAAAGCTCATTCTCCACTTTTGTCTCTTTATGTCCTCAGATTGCTCCATTTCTCAGGCCTTAATGATACTTGGGAACAAACTCAAAGAATATGAAAGAAAATTTAGTCCTCCCAATCTGCTGGCCGTCTGTGACTATTTTCACAACACTTTCATCCGGCATTTAAAACTCTACCAGTATGTACTCTGTAAAGACCAGGATATGTGCCAAACCAAGGAAACCTTAGACCTCTGTCCTCCACCACTGCCCCTTCCATTGTCTGAGGGTGTTGACAAGGAGGTCTGGAAGTATCAACAGAAGTTGGCTGAGCTCACAGCTGCTGAGGTACAGAAACGGACCAATATGTTGCTTCTGAGAGAGACCCTGCACCTGGAAAGGGAACATACAATGCAGCAGATCTTTGAGGAAGTCACACAGAAAGAAATGGAAGTCCTAGACCGAGAAGTAAGCCAATATTGCAAGAGATATGATTAAGGACTAGCTAGGGAACTGGCCTTGGAGATAGGAAAACTTGTGTTCAAATCTTGCCCCTGATATAAACTCCATTTCCTTTTCTTTTCCCTAATTCTTTCCTCCCTCTTCCTTTCCCTTTCCTTTTCCCTTTCTATCTTCTCTCTGCCTATTAATGAATCTTTGGGTTACTCTTCTCTCCCTTTTCTTCTAATGGGTCCCTCTTACTCTTTAATTGCTTTATTTTTATAGTTCTTATTGTCACTGGGGAAGCATATGGATTATGGATGTAAGACTAGGGGAGAGTTCATCTAGCCTAAGCAATCTTTTGACAAATTTGAATGAATTTTATCACTCTGATATGAGGTTAGAAAAACATGGGACTAAAATAGCTCTTCCTAGCTTTTGGATTATAGGATTCTAGCTTGTAAGTGAAGACAAAATCACACTCAATATAAAAATGTTGTCCAATGGCCAACTAATAGATTACTCTACTAGAGAAACCACCTAGAAAGTTGCAAGGGAAGGAAAAAAAAAGGCTGGGACTAGAATTCAAGTTCATTGAACCCTAGTCCAATCATACTGATCTTTTATCCATTGGCCAGCAAATCATCCTGCTAGAGGAGCCACATCTAACATGGGGGGGGGGGGGCGGTGAGCAGCTAAGAGGGGTAGAGCACTGGCCTTGGAGTCAAACCTAGCCTCAGAAACTTGACACTGTGTGATCCTGAACATTTTCTTAACTTCAATTAGCTTGCAAAAAGTAGTCATAGAGGAAGGGAAAGACAAAGTTAATTTTGTTGTCACTTAGTCCAGTCATACTTCCCTGGTTACCTATAGAACTCTCCAAACCAGCTATATCCTGTTTCTCTCCAGGCACTGGAAAATATCATTCACAAAGTCATCCACACACAGATTGAGTCCCTCAAAGAGCTCTTAGAGAATGAGATAAAGACCACTTATGCAATATTAGACCTTAAACTGCAAAAGAAGACTTTGAAAGCCCCTCCTCCTTACCCTCCAGATCAAAATCAGACAGTCCAAGTAGAATCCAAAAAGGAAAAAAGCAAGAAAACTAAAGAAAAGAAGAAAAAGTAGGAGAGTGGCACTCAATTTGAGAAATGCAAATTGAGAAGAGACCATTTCCTGTTGGCCATAGAAAACAACCTGCACTGTACTTGCAAATTCTGTGACTCAGACACTTCTTGAAAATTAAATGTGGTTGTTTTGTGTGTGTTTTTTTAAAGCAACACCCTTAGCCATGCCCATGTGTTAGATGTAGCTGGGATAAAAGTATCCCTGAAAATCAAAACTAAGTCAACTTCTTTCTTGGGATAATAAGAGCTTCTTCTTTACCATCTATCATTGATATCATTCATATAGCATCTGCTCCATAAATCATAATTGACTATTCTCCACTGAGGACAAAACCAATGAAAATGAGCTCAAATTATAGCAGGGAATAATTAGGATTCATGTCAGTAAAGATTTTCTAACTGGCACAATAGTTCTAGGATGCTGGAATGATGCCCAAGAGCTCTCTCACTCTGTGATCTCAGAAAAGAGAAACTATCAAGTGGGCTCCCGATGCCTGACATTATAAACCGAGGTAAAATCTTGGTGGCTTCCTCACAAAATCTCATTAATATGCACTCCTAAGGAGGGTTTTTCCTAAGTATGCAAAAAAAGTCCACTATTCTGCATTCTCTTTCAAAGCTGGAATTCTTTTCCTCCCTCTCCTCCAAATTAATCCAGCAAACATTTATTAAACAATTATTAAATATTCACAGCCCTGTGCTAGGTACTAGGGATACAAAGTAAACATTAAAGTAGTCACTACTCTCAAGAAGCTTCATGATATTGGGGGGAGATACATAGTGTAAGCAGAGAAATATAGACATTTATTTGCAGAAAGTTTTCCATAGTAGATGGCATTAGAGCTGAGCCTTACAAGAATTTAGAAAATCTGAGGAGCAGGGATGAGGAGGAAGTGCCTTCCAGGCACAAACTAGAATCCATAGTCCTTTGGTTGAGTAGGGCATTTTGGTCAGTTATAAGGTTTTTGCAATGATACTCTTCCCAGCCTTTCCCCTCATTCCACCTCACATTGAGGGTCCATCTTTCCATCTTCTGAAGCTGATGCTGGCCATTCTGTACCTATTGTTCTCTATGGATGCTGCATGGATAGACAGGACCTTTCCCAGACCCACTCACAATCTAATTCCTCCTTCTGTGTTTGTGACTCTGGTTGTGTCTGGCTATGAATATGCATGTATGTTTATTTTTTAGTTCCCTTATAAAGATTAAGTCCACTGTACGTGCAAGAATGTTTGTGGCAGCCCTGTTTGTAGTGGCTAGAAACTGGAAAATGAGTGGATGCCCATCAATTGGAGAATGGTTGGGTAAATTGTGGTATATGAATGTTATGGAATATTATTGTTCTGTAAGAAATGACCAGCAGGATGAATACAGAGAGGCTTGGAGAGACTGATGCTAAGTGAAATGAGCAGAACCAGGAGACCATTATATACTTCAACAACGATACTGTATGAGGATGTATTCTGATAGAAGTGGATTTCTTCAACAAAGAGAAGATCTAATTCAGTTCCAATTCATTAATGATGGACAGAAGCAGCTACACCCAAAGAAAGAACACTGGGAAATGAATGTAAACTGCATTTTTGTTTTTCTTCCCGAGTTATTTTTACCTTCTGAGTCCAATTCTTCCTGTGCAACAAGAGAACTGTTTGGTTCTGCACACATATATTATATCTAGGATACACTGTGACATATTTAACATATATAGGACTGCTTGCCATCTAGGGGAGGGGGTGGAGGGAGGAAAGGGAAAATGTAGAACAGAAGTGAGTGCAAGGGATAATGTTGTAAAAAATTGCCCATGCATATGTACTGTCAATAAAAAGTTATTAAAGAAAAAAGATTATGTCCAAGGACAAGCTCAAATGAACTCATTATTCCCAAGGAACTAACTCAGTGATCTTCTCAGATACAACCAAGAAGCTGTGGCCTTGAGCTTCTAAGGGTTTGAAATAGAATTGCAAAAGCTTTGCAAAAAATTGCAAAAAAAAAAAAAAAATGAGGCAATAAGCATGTGACAAGAATTTACAACTTTTTTAGGAGCTGGTAAGGGGAGGAGGAAACAGGGTGGAGTTGCTCTTCTTTCTCTAGCTTATGTCCAAAATTGACCATTATGTATGTATGTCACATGTATGTGATTATGCAAGTCTTAAAAGTCTTATTTAAATTTTAGTAGTTATAATTATTATGTACTAAGATCATAGATTTAGAGCTGGAAGAGATCTTAGAAGTTACTGTTCTTTCATTTTATAGATGAAAAATGGAAGCCCAGAAAGCTAAAGTGATTTTTTTCTTTCTTTTTTCTTTTTCTTTTGCTGAGGCAATTGGGGTTAAGTGACTTGCCCAAGGTAATACAACCAGGAAGTATTAAATGTATGAGGCCAAATTTGAACTCAGGTCCTCCTGACTTCAGGGCTGGTGCTCTATCCACTACCCGAACTAGCTGCTGTTGAAGTGATTTTTTTCTAAGGACACACATATTCTAAGTTCTGTGATTTTTCTACTCTTTCAGAGCTGTGATGATGACAATGATGATGATGATGATGACAGCTCTATTAAAACCCAACCAGTTCACTATCCATGTTGTAGATTGGAACAATATCAGAGTATAGGAATGCTAAGTGGGATGCTTTACAGATTTACACCAAATAGTAAATGGCTATTTGGGCTCGGGAAAAAAATTGGCTGGCTTGGCACCCCAACCAGAATGATGAAATTATTACTATGAATCTTAGAAACAAACAGGGAGACAAAAGATTGCAGGGTTGTCCCTGGTCAGAATCATCATTGATTATCACCTTAATATGAAGACAGGTGAGCAAGTGATGCTCCTTGGAGATCATAGGAAGATAAGAAAAGTTTTCAGAAAAAAAAATTAATGCCTGAACTTTGGTAAATGCTTTGATGTAAATGGTGTCATGCAATAATATGACCAGACCAAGAATGCAAATGAAAATTATATACATTTTGATTAAGTAGTAAGTACTATCACATAATAAAGGTAGAAATAGATTTTGTCAGCTAAAGGCAAAGATTCCTCATTCCTTTTAATGGCATCCTTAATTCAAAGTCACACAACAGTGTATTGAAAATGCAATGTAGGGCACTCTAAGAAATCATTTCATTCCTAAACTCAGATCAGATGAAAAGAGAGTAGAAATTGAGGAATTGTTTAAATCTGAAGTGGGATGAGCTGAAGAAACTGAAAACATTGAAAACTGATAATTAACACAAACTCCAAAAGTGTTATCAAGGAATTCGATGACAAAAATAATACCAATGTTTCAAATGATTAGGAAAATGAGATGTACATATGTATTTGGCATAGAATTTTGAAATTCCTCCTATTAGTTTTATAGTATAGATCCTATGAAAATTGAATTAATAGGTCCTTTTCCCTTTTTTGGATGTCCTTGGGATATAGACATAGCAGTGATATTGCTGGATAAAATAGTATGCACAATTTTATAACCCTTTGGGCATAGTTTCAAATTGCTCTCCAGAGCACTTCAATCAGTTCACAACTTCACTAACAGTATATTAGTGCCCAGTTTCCTCACATTCCCTTCAACATTCAACATTTTTCTTTTTTGTCATATTAGTCACTCTGATAGGTGAGTTCTCTTAATTCTCTGATCAATAGTGATTTAGAACATTTTCATATGACTTCAAATAGCTTTAATTTCTTTGTTTGAAACTGCCTGTTCATATCTTGTAACATTTTATTAACTGGAAAATGACTTGTATTTTTACAAATTTGGTTCTGTTCTCTCTATATTTGAGAAATGAGAGCTTTATCAGAGATATTAGTTGCAAAAAATTTCCTCCAATTTTTTTGCTTTTTTAAAAAATAATTTTGGTTACATTGGTTTTGTTTGTGCAAAAACTTTTAAATTTTGTATGATCAAAATGATCTATTCTATATTTTGTGATGCTATCTATGTCTTCTTTGGTCCTAAATTTTTCCCTTATCTATAAATATGACAGATAAAATATTCCATGTTCTTTTAATTTGTTAGGTACACCCATTAAATGTACCTATTTCGACTTTATTTGATACACAGTATGAGATGTTGGGCTATACTAATTTCTGCCATATTGTTTTACAGTTTTCCCAGAAGTTTTTGTCAAAGAGTTTTTGTCCAAAAGTTTAGATCTTTTAGTTTATCGTATACAAGATTGTTTGATCATTTACTATAATATAATTTGTACCTAATCTATTCCACTATGACACCATTCTATTTCTTAGTCAGTAGCAAATTGTTTTGCTAATCACCACTTTATAATACAGCTTGAAATCTGGCATGACTAGACTACCTTCTTTCACATTTTTTTTCATTGATTTACTTGAGATCCTTGAAATTTTCTTCTTCCAAAATTTTTGTTATTTTTTCTAGCTCTAGAAAATATTTTTGGGCAATTTGATTGGTATGGCACTGAATAAATAAATTAATTTAGGAAGATTTGTCATTTTATTATATTAGTTTGGTATGGGTAAGATGTTTTTCCAGCTGTTTAAATCTGACTATATTTATATAAAAAGTATTTTAAAGTTATGTTCATATAGTTCCTGGGTGTGTCTTGGCAGATAGACTGCCAAGTATTTGATATTGTCTCCAGTTATTTTAAATGGGACTTCTCTTTCTCTCTCTTGCTGCTGGACTTTGTTAGTAATATATAAAAATACTAATGATTCATGAGGATTTATTTTATATAATGCAACTTTGCTAAACCTGTTAATAATTTCAAGTATTTTTTGAGTTGATTCTCTAGAGTTTCCTAAGTATAACATCATATCATATGCAAAAAGTGTTAGTTTTGTTTCTTCATTGCCAACTTTTATTCTTTCAATTTCTTGTTTTATTGCTATAGTTAACATTTCTAGTACAATATTAAATAATAGCAGTGACAATGAGAATCATTTCTTCACCACGGATTGTATTGGTAGGCATCTTGCTTATCTTCATTACAGATAGTGTTTGCTAATGGTTTTAGATAAATATTACTTATTATTTTAAGGTAAGCTTCATTTATTCCTATGCTTTCTAATGTTTTTAATAGGAGTGTTGCTATATTTTTGACAAAGGCTTTTTCTGCATCTATTGACATAATCATATGATTTCTGTGGGTTTTATTATTGATATTTATTATTATTATTGAGTCAGTTTTGCTAGCAGTTCTCCTAATATTAAACCAGCCTTGCATTCTTGGCATAAATCTCACCCACTCATAATGTACGATCCTTGTGATATATTGCTACATCTCTTGGCTAACATTTTATTTAAACTTTCATTCATTAGGGTAATTGGTCTATAATTTTCTTTCTCTGTTTTAGCTCTTCCTGATTTGAGTATCAGCACCATATTAGTGCCATAAAAGGACTCTGATAGGACTATTTCTTCATCTATTTTTCCAAATAGTTTATATACTATTGGGATTGATCTTTAAATGTTTGATAGAACTCGCTTGTGAATCCATCTGGTCCTAGGAATTTTTTCTTAGAAAGTTCACTGATGGCTTATTCAATTTCTTTTGCTAAGATTGGAATATTTAAATATTTTATTTCTTCTTCTATTAATCTGGGTAATTTATATTTTGGTAAATCATCTATCATCTATTTCATTTTGATTGTCAAATTTATTGGCATATAATTAGGCAAAATAGCTCTGAAAATTTGTCTTAATTTTCTCTTCATTATGGTGAATTCACCCTTTCATTTTTGATACCAATAATTTGGTTTTCTTCTTTTCTTTTTTTCTTTTTTTAAAAATCAAAGTGACCAATGGTTTATCTATTTTATTGCTTTTTCTTCATAAGTATTTAACTTTATTTATTAGTTTGATTGTTTAATCTAAATTTTCCATAATTTTATTCAACTCCTTAACTTCTTTCTTATTTATTTTATGATTCAATTTATCTAGTTCTGAGAGGGAAAAGTTGAAATACCCTACTAGTATAGTTTTATTATCTATTTTCTCCTTTAACTTATCCAACTTCTTCAAAAATTTAGATGCTATTTAGAAAGAATTATGGAGACTGAATGCATTTTAAAGCATACTATTTTCACTTTTTTGTTTTTTATTTCATGTGGTTTTTCACTTTTGTTTTGTGGATCCTTGATATTTGAATTGTTTCTTTCTGTCTGCTTACAGTATTTTTCCCTTGATCTGATTATTCTGGAATTTAGCTACGATATTCCTTGGAATTTTCATTTCAGGGTCTCTTTCAGGGGTCAACAGCATATTTTTTTTTACCCTCTGGTTCTAGAATATCATGTTGTCTTTTTTTTTTTCTTCATGATTTTCAGGTAATCCAGTAATTCTTAGACTGTCTCTCCTGGACCTATTTTCTAAGTCACTTATTTTTCCAATGAGGTATTTTACATTTTCTTCTATTTTTCATTTTTGGGGTTTAGTTTGATTGATTTTTGGTTCTCATTGAATCATTACTTCCACTGATTCATTTCTAATTTTTAGTGAATTTTCTTGAGCTAACTTTTTTACTTCCTTTTGCATTTGGCCAATTTTACTTTTAAAAGAGTTGATTTGTTCATTAGATTTTTTTTTTCATTTCACCAATTCTTTTTTTAAGGAGTTTTTCTCTTTTTTCCATTTCACCAATTCTATATTTTTAAAGAGTTGCTCTTCCCTTCTATTTTGATTTTTCTTTTCCAACATGACTAATGTGGAATTATGTTGAAAATGATCGTATGTGTATAACCTATATCAGATTGCTTGCTGTCTTGGGAAGGAGGGAAGAAAGAAAAAGAGATAGAAAAAATTGGAACTCAAAATTTTATAAACGTGAACGTTGAAAACTATTTTTACATGCAATTTGGGGGGGGGATAAAATAGTGTTAAATGAAAAAAATAAAAATAAAGAGACAAAAATTAAAAAAAATTAGATGCTATATCTTTTGGTGCATATAGAGAGAGCATTGATACGACTTCATTGTCTATGGTACCTTTCAGCAAGATATGGTTTCCTTCTTTTAATTAGAAGTCTTTTCATTTTTCCTTTCTGAGGTCATGATTGCTACCCCTGTTACCTTTGCTTCAGATGAAGCATAAGAGATTCTGCTATAGCTTCTTACTTTTACCCTATATCAATCGCTCTGCTTCAGATGTGTATCTTGTAAGCAACATAATATAAAATTCTAGTTTTTAATCCATTCTACTGTCAGCTTTCATTTTATGGGTGAGTTCATCCTATTCATATTTATGATTATGATAACTGTGTATTTTCCCCCATGCTATTTTTTGCTTATCTCCCCATTTTTCTTACCCTCATTCTTTCCCTCCTCACAAGTGTTTTATTTCTGATCACCATCTCTCCCAATATACCCACTCTTTTTTAAGTCCCCTCATTTCCCCTTTCTCTTATGCCCATCCCCTCTTACTTTCATGTAGGGTAAGGTAGATTTCTATATCCCACTAAGTATTTATGTTATTCCCTCTTTGAATATATTTTGATAAAAGTATGGTTTAGCCCCTCTCCATAGCTTCCCTTCCATTATAATAGCTCTTTCTTCATTTTTTTTATGTGAGAAAATTTACTCCATTCAATCACTCTCTCCCTTCTTCCCATGCAATTTTCTTTCCCACCCTTTTTTGGGGGGAGAGGTTAAATCATTTCATCAAAGTCACTTTAGATTCACATCCTTTGTCTACATATATTCCTTCTAATATAATAATAAAGTTGTTCAATTACAAATGTTATTTTATCATATAGAAATATAAACAGTTTAACCTTATTAAATTTTTTATATTCTCTTTTTTACCTCTTTATGTTTCCCTTGAGTCTTGCATTTGGAGGTCAAATTTTTTATTCAGCTCTGATCTTTTAAGTAGAAATGTTTGAAAGTTCTTTATTTTGGTAAAAATTCATTTCTCCACCTAATAGATTATATTCAATTTTGTTAGGTAGGTGATTCTTAATTATAATCTGAACTCCTTTGCCTTTTGCTATATCATATTCCAAACACTTTAGTTTTTTAGTATGGAAACTGCCAGATTCTGTGTAATCCTAACTGTGTCTCCATGATATTTGAATTGTTTCTTTTTGGTTGTTTGCAATACTTCTCCTTGATCTGTGAGCTCTGGGACTTAGTTATGATGTTCCTGGGAGTTTTCATTTTGGGATCTCTTTCAGGCAGTGATCAGTAGATTCAATTTCTATTATCCCTCATGATCTTCTGCTTGGCATATGACAATATTCTCTTTTGTTTTGCTTTATTTTGTTTTGTATTCCTTTTTGTTTTTCTTTTTTTCTTACTCTGTTTTTTCAAATAAAATAAATTTTTAAAAAACAACCCTGAGAAGACAAGTTACTAGTCTGCCTCTCACTGGGACACCAACTTGCCAATGCTTCATAAATTTTTTCAGCCTCTTCTTTTTATTCCTTGTATATCACCCATCTACCCACCTACCCATCCACTTATCTATCTATCTATCTAGCAACCAATTGTGGGGTTTTGTTTATTTAACTGTTTTTTTACTCTTTTTTACTTTATTGGATTGTTCAAGCCATTCACATTTAGGCTATGAGAGTTAAGTTTATACTTTCCTCCATTTATTGTGAATACTTTTTCCCAAATAGATATTCCCACATTCTATGTAAACACAATCTATGCAAAACACATTTTAGGTATTTTACCTCCAATTATTTTAGCTTAATCTGTCTTATTGTAACCCTGTTCCCACCAGCTCTCTTTCTTTACCCTTTCCACTTTCTATTTCTTATCCATTCCCCTTGTTTTGTTTAAGATGTTAATTTTGTTTTCTTTCTTCTTTTTGTCTGGCTATTTTATATGTGTTATATTTTTCCCCTCTTAATCACCCAAAATCTCTTTCTCTACCCCCCTTCAACCTTTTATTCATCAGTGTTTAAACATTTCATTTTCTGGTCCTTTTTCTTAAATTTACTTTCCCCTGGTTCTCTTCATTTATCTCCCCTTCCTGTTCATTGCAGACATCCATTCTTTGATACAAGGTTCTTATATTTATTTAATTATTTTTTATTCTTTGAATGCCTCATGGAATTAAAGCTCCTGAAGTAGGGATGGCAAACTCAAATAGAAACTATTTCCCTATTGGTTACAGATTGTCTTAGAATTAACATTATGTTGTATTTTTTAAAAAGTTATTTTGTTATGCATTTCTGAATTTCATTTTAATTGGGTTCGGTTGCACATTTGATATCTTTGTTAAAGTATCTAAGTTTCTAAAGCATTGCCTTTTCAATTTTACCTTCTATCTCCTCTTTTTTCTTTTATGCCTTACTCTTAGAAATACCACATTCTGCAGGGAATAAAGAGGATAGTACCTATGACAGATTAAAAAAACAAACTCTTTTTTGCCCTCTGGTTCTAATATGTCAGGGTAGTTTCCTTGAATAATTTCTTGAAAGATGTTGTCTAAAGAAGGGTTCTGGGAGGATAGTGGAGTAGATCAGAAAATTGCAAGTGTTCCAGATTTCCTCCCAAACAAAACAACATTATGCCTTAGGCATAACATAGACTGGTGAAAAACAAATAAGACTTAGGGCAGAACAGGGGTCCTCCTGGGACAACCCCAGAAGACCAGAAAAAAGACCCCAGGACAGAGATTTAACCCATGTGAAGGGTAAACACCTCCAGGATAATTCCACTGAAACTGCAAGTCAGGTGGTTCCTGACCTTGAGGTCAAATGGATCACAAATACAGGGACTTTCACCTTCTAGACAGGTCTAAATCCAGAAAAACTGAAGGAACCTCTGCTGATAATAGATACCAGGCCCAGCAGTGCTGCTGAGAATGGTCCCGGGCAAGAAAGAACCTGCACATTCAGCGTATATAGAAGCAGTGGTTCAGAAAAGCTGCTAGCTAAGGACATTTACAGGAGGTTTTGGGTCCTCAGGCCAGAGAGGAGAACTGAAGTGAAGCCGAGGAACCATCCCCCCCAGTCCAGGACTAGAAGTAATTAGACTAGTAACTTTTTTTAAAAAAATATGAGCACTTAAAGGAAGAAAAACTTACTCATAAAGTTACAGAGGCAGCTAGGCAACTTAGTGGATAGAGCACCAGCCCTGAAATCAGGGAGGACCTGAGTTCATATCTGGTTTCAGACACTTAACACTTTCTAGCTGTGTGATCCTGGGCAAGTCACTTAACTCCAATTGCCTCAGCAAAAAAGAGGAAGAAAGGAAGGAAGGAAGGAAGGAAGGAAGGAAGGAAGGAAGGAAGGAAGGAAGGAAGGAAGAAAGAAAGAAAGAAAGAAAGAAAGAAAGAAAGAAAGAAAGAAAGAAAGAAAGAAAGGGAAAGAAAGAGAAAGAAAGAAAAAGAAAAAGAAAGAGAGAGAGAAAGAAAAAGAAAAGAAAGAAGAAAAGAAAAAAACAGAAAGATAGAGAAAGAAAGAAAGAAAGAAAGAAAGAAAGAAAGAAAGAAAGAAAGAAAGAAAGAGAAAGAAAAAGCTATCATGGGAATTGAGGAGACCAGGGTTCATTTTCAGAAGAGAATATTAAAGTGAAAAAAATTCTCTCTAACCCCAAAACCTCAAAAGAACTTATAGAACTCAAAAAAGACTTTAAAAATGAAATGATAAAGTTTGAGAAAAACCAAAAAATATTATCTAAGAAAAACAAGAAGATTATGAAAATTCAACCAACTAGAAAAGGAGATCCAGAGTCTTAAAAGAGAAATGACATTTTGAAAATTAGAATTGGACAAGGGGAAGCCAGTGAAGTTATAAGAGAAAGAAATAACAAAACAAAATACAGAGTGAAAAAAATAAAAGAGAATGTAAAACACAGGAAAAACAACCTATCTGGAGAACAGATGAAAAAGAAAAAATGTAAGAATAATTGTACTACCTGAAAGTTATGACTAAAAAACCTTGACACAATAACACAAAAATAAAGATAATTGTTTTGAAATGATAGAACAAGAGGAAAAATTAGACACAGACAAAATATCACCACCTTAAAGAGACCTTACAAAAAATATAGGAACATTATTGCTAAATTTTGAAATCCCCAAATCAAAGAGATAATTTTACAACAACAACAATAAAAACCCAACAACAACAAATAAGCAAAAAGACCAATTCAAAAATGCTAGAGCTACAATTAGAATCGCACAAGATTTATCAGCAGCTACAACAAAAGACCACGGGTCCTGGAATACAATATATCAACAATCAAAAGAAGTAGGATTGTGATTGAAAATATTACATCAAAGAAAATTCAGTATAATATTGAAAGGAGGGAGAAAAGACATTCAATGAACTGCTTGATTTTCATTATTTTGTTTCAGGCAAACCTTAACTCAATAGAATATTTAACATATAAGACATCAAAAATGAATTTCAAGGGACTCAGTATGGATAAATGATTTGTGTTTTATATGTGGAAATATGAACCATGTCTAAGATTGAACTTGGTAATTGGGTAATCCAAAACAAAGTTTGGGGTATAGCTGGGGTAAAAATGATGATTATGCTATACAAATGGAGTGCAAAGGCAAGAACTTACATAGAAAAATTAGATGGGGGAGAAGGGCTGGTAGTTCTGAAAACCTACTCACATCAGGAATGGGTTAGAGATGGGAACAAAACATACATATACCAAGAATGTTATAGAACCCTTCAAAATTTGTAAAGAATTAGGGGGAGGGAATAGAATAAATTGGGGTATAGAAAGATATGTAGATGAATGGGAATGGGATAAAGAGGGAGAAAAAAGAAGGTGGGGGAGAAAACAAGGGAGAAATGGGGGGGTGGGGAGGTTAAGAAATAGTAAGGCACATTAATAGGTAAAAGTAAAATAGAAGAGTTAGCAGGGATAGGAAATAAGAAATATATACAAACACAGTAACAATGACCAGAGTAGAAATTATTAAGGAAAAAAGAGAGTAATCATTGAACTCAGATAAATCAAACTAAAAAGATTCAATCAATAAAGAAATCTACATTATATGTCAGCCATATTAATATTGTTTAATCATATATTTTATGCATGTGTATATGCATATGTTCATATGTATGTGTATCTGTATGTTTGCAGGGGTGTGTGTGTATATGTCTATATAATATTTTTACCCATCTTTCCTCCTCCTCACCTCTCCCAAGAAGATTAGAGTTAAGCAGGATATATGTATTTATAACATTATATATTAAACAGCTGAGAACAAAAGAAAACCTACACAGAAGCAAAGAAAAGATGCACAGTTATGAATCTAATGTTTTCTATTATTATATATGCTTTCTTGAAATGAAAATTTATTATAAATTAAAATTTATTATTATTATTTTGAATCTTCCTTGATGTTCTGCTGTGCACATGACAAGTTTTTCCCTTTTTGTATTTGATTTTTTTTAATTTTGCATTTAACTTTTAAATAAATTCACCTTAAAAAAGATGTCCAAGATTTTTTTATATAGCTTTCAGATAAATCCCCAATAACTCTTATATTATCTCTTCAGGATCTATTTTCTAGGTCAATTGTTTTTCTAGTAAGAAATTTCATATTTTCTTCTACTATTTTTTTTCATTTTTAAATTTTGTTTAATTGGATATTGATGTCTCATAGGGTCATTACTTTTCAGCTATTGAATTCTAATTTTTAAGGAATTATTTTCTTTAATGAGTTTTTTTACTTCCTTTTCCATTTGGCCAATTCTATTTTTTTAGAAATAATTTTCCTCAGTAAATTTTTATACCTTTTCCTTCATTCTATTGACTCTTTCCTTCTGGTGCTCTTGCATTACTCTCATTTCTTTCTCCAATTTTATTTCTACTTCTCCAGTTTCCTTTTAAAAATCCTTTGTAAGCTCCCAGGAATTCTTTTTGGTCTTGAAGCCAAATTATATATATTTTTTGAGACTTCACATGTAGCCATTTTGTCACCTTTGCTTCTTCTAAGTATATGCCTTGATCCTCCCAATAATCAGGGTAACTTTCTCTAGTCAAGCTCTTTTTCGGTTTTTGCCCCTTTTTTCACCTTTTTTTGGTGACTTGGTGTTTTATTTGTGCTAGGGTTCTGGGTCTTTCTGCTGGCTTTCAGTGGGTATCAGGGATTAGCTGCTTGCTTTCTCTAAGGTTCAGGCTTTCCTTTTGGCTTGTGTTAAGTGGTGGAGGTTCTCTATTGTTCTTCCTTTGGGTGTGGGGTTTAACTATTGGTCCGTTTTAGGAATGGGGTCCTGCTGCTAGGTTGCTATGGAAACAGGGCCTCTCTTCTGATAGGCCCCAGAGACAGGGTCCCACTATTGGCCAGTGAGATTTCAATGGTCAACAATAGGGTCAAGGCCTGACTGTTGGCTTGTGCTAGGGAGTGAGGTTGCTGAGATATGGACTTACTGCCCTACACAGAGCGTCCAGTGGTCCAAAGGGCCATTGTAATTCTGACAGTGTATGATTCTAACACATAACATAAGAATGAGTAGGACTTTCAGCTCTTCTCCTCAGCTTGGTGCCAGTATCTTCTGCTTCTGTAGCATCCCTAAAACAATTTGATGAATACGTTGAAGGAGGTCTGAAAAAATACTAATATATGTCAGTTCATTTAATATCTTCCCTTTTTTTTCATTCAGGATTATACTTACTTGGCTAGATAAGTTACCCTTGGTCATAACCCCAGCTTTTCTGCTCTGTAGAATATAGTATTCTAAGACCTTTAGAAGAAATCATAGTATGATCTTATAGGTGTGTGTGTGTGTGTGTGTGTGTGTGTGTGAATAGCATCTATGTTGTATATATGTGTTTATCTCCATATCCATGCTTAATTGTAGCCTTTTTTGGTCAGGAGGACCTAAAGTAAAAAATACACAACAGAGAACAAAAAGAAAATTAACAAGGTAGCAAAGAAAAGCTGGGCGGCTTTGAAAACAATATGTAGTATTATATAGGTTTTTTTGAAATGGAAATTTATTGTTTTATATTGAATCCATGTGCATCCTGCTATATACATGGCAGTGGGTTTTTTTTCTTTTTTCACTTTTGTATTTAAATTTAAAATTTTAGAAAATTATTAAAAAAAAAAAAAAGCGAAATCATTACAATCTTCCAGGAGCCAGCATCCCACCAATATTAAAAAGGGAGATGCTGGAGCTACACTGGTGTCTTTACCACAATGCAGAAGGCCGAGCTCACCTGAAGGGGAGCCATTAACCCTGCTCTTTTCGCCGATGCCCCTGTGTTTGTTATGGGAAATAATGCCCTTAAGATTGTCAGCAACATCCCCTGCACTACCCACGTTCTTGCCCTTTGGCCAAGGTGATTCTCGACAACGTTGGTCTTGTGGAAGGAGCCAGCGCTACACTCTGTGCCATTGCTGCGACTCAGAAAACAGGAGATTGCCCCCTGGCAAGCTGCGGTGTGAGGGGAGCGCTGCTGCTTCCCCCGGGGGACTACGGCTGCAGGTAAGTCCCTCCCGAGCCTAGCGGGACTCCCAGGCACAGCCTTCTGTGTGTGACTCCCGGGGTACCCGCCTGCCGCATGGCGAAACCTGCCAAACAGGATGAGACCTAGAAAGTGGGGAGCGAGCTTCGGGTGAACCCTTTAAGGGCTACACAGAGGATCGGTGTGTCCTGCGTCTTTAACAGCAAAGGCTACTCTTCTGCCTTGGTGCTGGTATTGCCCTCAACAACCATTTCATCAATGACCAGTAGAGTTATGGCAACCCTGCTGTAGACTTCATGACTTAACGTGATCTCTAAGGTGTAAAATGAAAAGCCAAGGATCTTCATCCTCAGCCATAAAAGGAGTTCCGGAGGAGCCCACGTTTCTGACCCATGTCAGTGTTGGGGACCCCCTGCCCCACTCACATTCTCGCCCCAAAGTACCCTTGTAGTCATGGGGAGAAGCCTAGAGCCCTCCTCGTGTACCATCAATAAAATTACCATATTCAGTGCAAAAAATATATGCTTGGGTAAAGGGAAAGGCAAAGTGATAGAGGATCCGGCTTCTCTACCTCTCCTGGGATGGGGGCTCACGGACAGCTGTGGAGCTCCAGAGACAGCGTCATTGCCACAGGATAAGGGAATGGGAGAGCAGTCACGTTCCAGCAAAAACATTTCTTTCCTTCTTCCTCTCCCCACTTAAGTCCAGTGATCCTTTCCCCAAATAGTCTCTGCTGAGTAAAACAAAATGTCTGCAACCTTTCAACCATCAAAGGTTGTCCTCTGACCTTAGGGAAGAACAATAACAGTAATAGCTGATATTTGTATAACAAAGCCTCTCCCCAGGCCCAAGCTCTTGCATGAGGTGACTTCATTTGGTCCTTAACAATAGTCACCATCCTTGGTGTCCATTTCTCCTCCCAATTGTTTTACAGAAGAGGAAACTGAAGCAGACTAAGTGACTTTTCCAGCTCCTACAAGTCCAAGGTCAGATTCTCCCTGAAGCCAGCCCTGGCACTCTCCACTGTGCCACCTAGTTGTTCCATATATAACTATGAATGTAAGACACTGGCTCCTACCCTTTGCCCCCTCTTTTTATGAGGAAGCACAGGGCTGTGGAACACCACCAGTGATCCGCTTATCTTTCATCTCCAAATTCCCACAGGTGTTTTCTAGAGCTCATCTGCAGTTACTTTCCTGGACGCTGGTGTTTGCCAGGGAACATGGAGAGTATTTGAAAAGCAAGTTTGGATTCAGCCACAGGAAAAGGAGTTCTTTGGACTAAAAGGTTCTTTCTCAAGGAGGATGTGGCCAGTCCTTTTCTACCAGTGTTGAAATCCTCTAGAAGTGACTAATCATCTATCTGGCCACCTACCAATGGTTACAAAGCAAAGGGAAAACATTTTGGCTGTACTAGAAGCCATGTAGTTGGGGTAGAAGGCATGTATTACTTAGAGTCAAAAAAGCCAAGTTCAAGTCCTGTGTTCACCACTTATCAGTTTTCATATCTGTAAAATGGAGGTGATAATATCAAGCCAATTTACCTCACATGATTGTAAGGATCAATGAAATCATGAATATATATGTATATATATAATATATATTCATATAAATATAAGGTACTGATATATTGGGACACCATAGGGCACAGAGGACAAGGCCTGGAGTTAGGAAGACATCTTCTAAGTTTAAATCTTGCCTCAGACACTTATTAGCTGTGTGATCCAGGGCAAGTCCCTTAACCCTGTTTGCCTCAGTTTCCTCATCAGTAAAATGAGCTGGAGGAGGAAATAGCAAATGACTCTAGAATATTTGTCAAAAAAAAAAAAAACTCACGTGGTCATGAAGAGTCAGATATGACTGAAAAGCAACTGAACAACAAAAAAATTGTTATATTATGGTTGGGATCATTTTTTTCCTTACAGTATTACCTTCTTTCTCTCCCAAGCCTCAAACTGTGTGATCCTGGAAGTAGAAGATGTTTTGGGAAGGTAGTATTTGTCAATGTGGGAGAACTGATAAGATGGGACAGATATCAGAAAAGGAGTCAGGTTTTTGCCCCCATCAATAATGTACTGATGGCCACAAAAGAGAGAAAAGCCAAATTTGAGGTCCTAGGAAACCCAGTCTATAGTTTTTCTACAACAATTGGTTCTATTACTTTCTAACCCCAGAAACATTACTTCTAGGAAATGATAAATTTTGCATTACCTATTTCAAAGAGTTTTTTTAATAAAAAAAAACACTTTGTAACCTATTAAGAACCATAAGAAGAGCTACTATTACCCTAATTGAATAGTGTTGTGCAATCTTCAAAGTTCTTTCATATGAATCATCTTCATTTTATCATTTGCTCAGTTTCTGCAACTGCAAAATATAGACAATGCCTACATAGTTTCTCCTTCAACAAGTTGTTGTTAAGTTCAGATGAATATGTGTGTTATGGGTCTGATATACAAGATGGGGAACTAACATAAACACAGAAAACCAAAAGCCATTCCCCAAGTGGTCAAAGTGAATGAATAAATAATTCCCCAAAGAAGAAATACAAACTATTAATAACCAAATGAAAGATTGATTCTTCACACTTCATCACAAATGATGAGATAAACAAATAGAAATAATTCTGAGGTTTTACCTCATACCCTGAAAATTAGCAAAAATGATAAAAAAAAAATGCAAATAACCCATTTTAGAGGGGTTGCGCAAAGAGATGTGTGACAAGGACAATTTCTACCAAGCCCAAAGGTGCTTGCCTTCTTCCTTTTCAATCAACTTTAGGCCCACGTAGGTAGGCCAGTTTCAGACCTGTGTGTGTGTTGGGGGCGGGGGGGGGGGAGGTATTTAAGGAGAGAGACTTCAGACTCATATGGCAGATGTCCTCAGAAGAAGAGAGTAGAAAGGAACTTAATATACGATGCAAATTAGGGGGTAAGATAACTCTCCTCTATACAAAAGGAATGTCTAATACAAAAGACTCACAAGCACACATTGGCAAAAACTACAACACAACAATTTAAAAACAAAACAATGATATAATCACCAAATGCTTTTGGGAGCATCAACATGTTATTTATTTTTAAGGGATTGCTAAATGGAATTTTGCTTATATGTTGCTGATTTTCAAAATCTACCTATCGCCCCAATCTCTCTGCTGTCCTTCAATCTTACATCACCAGGATCATTCAGACATCTCAAACTGGTTGTCCAGTAGACATCTTAAACTCATCATGTCAAAAATGGTACTCATCTTTCCCATTACACTCCCCCCCACTTCCCTGTTAGTGGAGAGAGCAACGCAATCCTCCCAGTTCACAATCTAGAAGTCTTCCTCAATTTCCACTCTCTCACTCTTAATATCCAGTCTGCTGCTAAAGCTATCCAGTTCAGGTTTACAACATCTCTCATATACATCCCCTTCTCTTCTTTGACACTGGAACCACTTTAGTGCAGGCCCTTATTACCTTATACTTGGAGCTGCTCTTGGATGCCGACCCCAGCTCTCTCCCCTCTCCAATCCAATTCTGTAATATCCAAGAGCACTTAAATAATCCCAAGCTACACATGGGAAGCTACAAAAGGCCAAAAAAACTCAGTGCTTCTCCATGAAGTGGTATCACAGACCTAACACCTCCTACCAAGGAAGTAATTAGTAGTGGAACTGTGAATTGGTTGACTACTCTGGAAAACAATTTGTAATTATTCAAAGAAAGCAAACTAAAATGTTCATACCCTATGACTCTATATTTGGTGGAACATAGCCCCATTATGTCAATGATAAAAAGGTATCATATACATTGAAATATGTATAATAGCACTTTTTATTGTAGCAAAGAATTAGAAAAAAGTTGTTGCTCATCAACTAAATAATGGTAAAATATGTTTTATATATATATATATGTGAATGTAATGGAATATTATTATGTTGTAAGAAACAATGAATATGAAGAATAAAGAGAACTGTGAAAAGATATACAAATTAATGCAAAGAGAAAAATAATCAGAACCAGGAAAACAACATATATAATAACTACAGATATGTCGATTAAACTAACTATAGGAATTATGCAGAGTGACTAAAAAAACAATATCCTTTAACCCAGAGATTCCACTATTAGTCATATCCCTCAAGGAGGTCACTGAATAAAAAAGGAAGAGAGGGAACAAGGAAGGAAGAAAGGAAAGGAAGGAAGGAAGGAAGGAAGGAAGGAAGAAAGGAAGAAAAGAAGGAAGGAAGGGAAGGGGAAGGGGAAGGGAAGGAAGTGGAAAGGGAAGAAGAGAACAAGGGGAAAATGAATAGAAGGGGGAAATAAGGAAAGCCGCATCTGTACTTTTTGTGATAGCAAGAACTGGAAACAAAATAAAAGTTCATGAATTCTAGAATGGCTAAAATAGTGGTCCATAAATGGAACAAAATTTTACAGTGCCATAAGAAATGAAAAATGTATTGAATACAGAAAAGCAAGAAAAGATATATGTGAACAGATAAAAACAAGATAAATAGCACCATACTACTGGGCTTATAACCCAAGGAGATACTAAAGAAGGGAAAGGGACCTGTATGTGCCAAAATGTTTGTGGCAGCCCTGTTTGTAGTGGCCAGAAACTGGAAAATGAATGGATGCCCATCAATTGGAGAATGGTTGGGTAAATTGTGGTATATGAATGTTATGAAATATTATTGTTCTGTAAGAAATGACCAGCAGCATGAATACAGAGAGGCTTGGAGAGACTTACATGAACTGATGCTAAGTGAAATGAGCAGAACCAGGAGATCATTATATACGTCAACAATGATACTGTATGAAGATGTAATCTGATGGAAGTGGATTTCTTTGACAAAGAGACCTAATTCAGTTTCAATTGATCAATGATGGACAGAAGCAGCTACACCCAAAGAAAGAACACTGGGAAATGAATGTAAACTGTTTGCATTCTTGTTTTTCTTCCCGGGTTATTTTTACCTTCTGAATCCAATTCTTCCTGTGCAACAAGAGAACTGTTTGGTTCTGCACACATATATTGTATCTAGGATATACAGCGACATATTCAACATATATAGGACTGCTTGCCATCTAGGGGAGGGGGTGGAGGGAGAGAGGGGAAAAATCGGAACAGAAGTGAGTGCAAGAGATAATGTTATAAAAAATTACCCTGGCATGGGTTCTGTCAATAAAATGTTATTATTATTAAAAAAAAAAAGATAAATAGCACCAGGAAAACAATATAAACAATGAACAAAAGGTAATTTTAAAAAATAGCCACAACAAAAAAAATTAAAAAGGAAGATTTTAAAGTTATACAGAATGAACATGGCCCCATATAAGAAATTTAAGAAGAAACCTCTCCTTGTTCCATTAGAGGAGGCAGTCAATGGATGAGAAACATTGCATATATTGTCAGATTTTTTTTTCAGTATTTTGAGTGGTTTTGCTGATATTTTTTCTCTTCTTTTTTTTTCTTTTAGGAATTTTTATATTATATGTAAAAGCTCCAATGGGAGGGGGGAGGAGGAAAGAGAAGTTGAAGGAAATTTTAGATCTTATAAATGAGATCACAATGAAATTTAATTAAAACAAAGCAAAAAACAAACAAACAAACAAACCAGAAACTATTAGTAAATACAATGGAATCATAATGACATAATGATTAAGTTTGATTCCAAAGATGTAATGAGAATTCATCTTCCATGTCTCTTTGTAGAGGGGGACTATGGGTATGGGTATGGAATGCCACATATAATATTGGACTTGGTTGATGTTAGTTTTTCTAAAAAGGGATTTTTCTCCTTTTTATTTTTTGATATAAGAGATATCTTTTGGGGAGGAAAAAAAAGGTAGGAACATATAGAATGGGATAGTGATATAAAAACAAAATATATCAATAAAATTTTAAATTAACAAAGAAAGAGCTTAAAGCTTGGTTCAGTCTTTTATTACCACCACCCCAAAAATGTAGGCCTTGAGGATCAGAGCTTTGTCTTTTGTTTTTCATTCTTCTAGCACTTTGTGCTGGGCATGTTCTGCCAACATATGGCACATAATAGGCCCTTCAATTGTATCAAATGATTTGACTCTAACAATGAGATAAGCAGAGCATTTTATATAGGAGACATTGAAATTCAAGGAGGCTGGTGACCTGCTCCCAGAGTTATTACTAGTCTCCTGGCAGGATAAACAGCCGCTGCTAATAAACTTCTCAAAATTGAAGCCGTTAGTCCCTTTGTATTTAGCACAGCTCATTCTTGTAGTTTCAGATTCCTTCCCTGAGAAGGTGATTTGTCCCAGGTCTCAGAAGCCATGGTGTGAACCAAACATTTGAGTTTTCCCATAGTTCCCAATTCCCAGTTCTGTGTTCTATCTATACACTGGTAGTACCTGTTCCTTGAACTCTCCCCACCCCCTTTTTCCAACTTCTAGTCTCATCTTCCAGAGGGAAAAATATGTTTTTCTCAATGGGAGTTAGTGTGGGAGTCTGTAATCTCAATTCATGCCAAAATTGTATTCCCTTGAGCCACGGCAACTTCAAACCTGCAGCTGTCCCAGCAGGCCATGCATGTGTGCCTTCAGCTAGCATATGGCATTAGGAGGCAGGTGGGCCAACTCACAATTTATCTGGAAACTGGAAGAACCAATGATTCAGCAGGAAAATAGCACCTTTTGTAACTTGTGCACTGCAAAACTGAGAAACCATCAGCAGTTTCTCATAGACTGAAGAAATCTAGCTAAGAACTCTGCTAGGCTGCTTGGAAAATAGCATTATCTGCTCCATTTTTGTCCTTCATTGTGAAATCTAGCCCCTTTATAACCAAGCAAATAGCCACAGTATAGTGGATTGAGTAATTGCACTGAGAGTTGAAACACCTGGCTTCTGATCTTTTTCCCCTGTCTGTTCCATTTTAGAATCACTGTGTCATAGTAGATACAGTGCTGGACCTGCAGCCAGAAAGATGTGAGTTCAAATTCCATTTCTCATACTTATTAGTTGTATGATGGTCATGAGCAAGTCACTTAAATTCCCTGAGCCTCACTTTCCTTATCTGTAAGAAGCAAATAATAATAGCATCTACCTTATGAAGTTTTGGAAAGCTCTAAAGGAATGGATGATTTATAATATAAAGTATATTGAAAACTTTAAAGCAGTTATGTTGTTCAATAATTTCAGTCATGCATGATTCTTTCTAACCCCATTTGGAATTTTCTTGGCAAATGTACTGAAATCATTTGCCATTTCCTTCTCCAGCTCATTTTACAGATAAGGAAACTGAGGCAAAAAGAGTTGTGACTTGCCCAGGGTCACACTACTAGTAAGTGTCTAAGGCTAGATTTGAATTCAGGCCTTCCTGGCTCTAGGAATTTAATTTAATTTAATTTAATTCTGGCTCTTCCTACCTGCCCTGAAGCAGTGTATAATTATCGGTTATTATTTTTTACCTCCTTTATTCTCTAAAGTCCAACTTCTTAAACTGTGAGTCATGACACCATATAGAGTTTCATAACTAAATGGAGATCACAAAAATTATGATTTATTATCAGTAAATGTTTGATTTATATATCTATTTTATATACATATATGCCCAGGGGTCACATGAAAATTTCTTGGGTAGTTCTGGAGAGCAATTTGGAACTATACCTAAAAGGCTATCAAACTTCAAACAGTTTCTATTGGGCCTGTATCCCAAAGAGATCGAAAATAAGAGAAAAGGATCCACATGGGCAAAAAATGTTTGTAGTGGCCCTTTTTGTAGTGACAAGGAATTGGAAACTTGAGTGGATGCCCATCAATTGGAGAATGGCTGAATAAGTTATGATATATGAATGCAATGGAATACAATTGTTCTATAAGAAAAGAGGATAGACTGATTCATAAAAGCCTGGAAAGACTTAGATGAACTGATGCTGAGTGAAGTGAGCAGAACCAGGAGATCATTGTACACAGCAACAAGATGATTATGAAATGGTCAATTCTGATGGTTGTGGCTCTTTTCAACAATGAGGTAATTCAGGTCAATTCCAATAGTCTTGGGCAGCTAGATGGTGCAGTGGATAGAGCACTGGGACTGGAGTCAAAAGCACCTGAATTCAAATCTGGTCTCAGATACTTAACACTAACTATCTGTGTTTCCCTGAGCAAGTCACTTGACCTCAATTGCCTCTCAAAAGAAAAACAGAAATCCAACAGACTTGATGAAGAGAGCCATCTGCACCCAGAGAAAGGACTGTGGGGATTGAATATGGATCACAACATAGCATTTTCACCTTTTTTGTTCTTTTTTGCTTGCTTTTTGTTTTCTATCTCATTTTCCCCCTCCTTTTTGATTTGATTTTTCTTGTGCAGCATGATAATTGTGGAAATATGTATTGAAGAATTGTACATGTTTAACATACAATGGACTGCTTGCTCTCTAGGAGAGGGGGTGGGAAGAGGGGAGGGAGAAAAAATTGGAACACAAGAATGTGCAGGGGTGAATATTGAAAATTATCTTTGCATATATTTTGAAAATAAATATGAATTGAAATGAAAAAAAAAATTAAAAATAAAAAGCTATTATTTTTTTAAAGTGACTAGCAAATAATCAACAATTTACCTTAATAGATATGGGTATACCAAACTGGTGAAGATTTAAAAAATAAGAATAATCAATGTTGGAGAGGTTGTGGAAAGACAGTAAACTGATGTATTGTTGGTGGAAAAAAAATTCCTTGGGTGAAAAGGAATCATGAGTGGAAAAAATGTAAGAAGCCCAGCTAGTTCTAAGGATGCTCTCAGGAAAAAAAAAAAACCCAAAAAACTCCATGAATTCAAGCAAAGTGAAATGTACAAAATAATAGCAGTGTTCTGGGATGATCAGCTGTAAATGACTTTATTATTCTCAATAATTCACTCATCCATGATGACTCTAAAGGATTTATGATGAAAAATCCAATCCATATCCAGAGAAGGAACTGATTGTGTCTGAATACAGATTGAAGCATTCTCTTTTTCTCTATCTTTCTCTTTTTTAACTTAATTTTTCTTAAGGATTTTATTTTCATTAGAGTTGGTAAATCTATGTGTGTTTTTTTTAACAACTTGACTTTTATAGAATTGTTTTGCATAATTTCCCAAGTGATTTCTTAATTGTGGGTGGAGATAAGGGAGATAATCTAGAACTCAACAATTTTAAAAACAAATATTAAAAAAATTGTTTTGTTTTGAATGTAACTGGGGGAAATATTAAATAAATAAAACATCCAAAAAATTTTGAAAAAATCAACCCCTTTTGGATAAATTCCTCCTTCCATTTCTGCCCACAGTAATGATTTCATAGATTTATGTAGTGCTTTACAGTGTTCAAAATGCTATTGTATATATTATCTCATTCGAATCTTTTAAAAACCATGCTAAATAAGTATTAGTATTTCTATTTTACAGATAAGGAAATAGAGATGTTGAACAGAGTGTTTTTGCTCAAGTTCATATAGCTAGTAAACAGCAGATATGGGACTGGATCTAAAGTCATAACATGTTTTTCCTACCTTCGTGAAGCTTAAAGTCTATTAAAGAGGTAAGATATGATAAACAAAATTGTATACTTGAGGAGTGCAAAATCAAGTATACTGTGCAGTCCAAAGGGAGAAGAATGTTACTGACACAGGGACTGGGAAAGAGTCATGGAGGAGATGGCATTTGAGTTAGACGCTAAAGGATGGGTAGGATATAGGAAGACATGTCAGTTAAATTCTTTAAATTCTAAAAGATTATTAATGGCTTCTCCCTTTTGATGAATTCGGCCAAATCTTCCCTTGTGTCCTCTCTCCAAACTGGCTAGCTCTGCCCCAGTTCTTTGCTGATATAGTATACTTGAAATGCATAAACTTAAGATCATAATGGATGGGGATCAGAGTTGGAACTTGGGAGACCTGAATTATAGTCTGGGCTACGCTGTTGACTTGCTATTTAAATTTGAATGGTTCACTTCAACCCCCTTTCTGGGACTATTTCTTCATCAGTAAAATGAAGTGATTATTTAAGATGAAAGCTAACCTTTTCTCCTCCCCTAACATTCTGTGAGACCACAAAGTTTTTCAAGAATCCAGGAAACAATTCCCAGAACAGTTGATTATATGAAGCTCTTTCAAACCTGAGTTGAGGAGCATTTCAAGGTTCCTCTATGAAAGTTGCATGTGGATCTTTGCCAAAAGTCAACAAGTTCCCAACTGGATCCCATTCTGAGCCAGACATAATCCATGATAAGTGGGTGGAATTTTAGCTTGGCAAAACTCATCCCCCAGCCAAGCTGCCCCAAGCAGTTTCTCAGAGGCTCCCCTGGGTCTTAAAACCTATAGTGTGTGAGGACTCTAGGAAATTTCAGCTGTTGTAGAGGGAAAGATAAGGTCTGTGGATATGCTTCAGATCTAGAGGAAGATTCAAAAGTTGCACTGCCAAAGTCAGACGGTCATATTCCATGATCCTCACCATTAACCACAGTGAGTGTTTTCATTCTAAAGCTAAGCTTAAGGTAGGAAACTCGGTGCATCATTGGAAGATATAACTTCATACAGAATAAAATATATATGGAATAAATACAGGTAGTTAGAGAAAGAGGGCACTAACATGGGGGGAAGAGTCAAAGGTAGGAATCAGGAAAGGTTTTATATAGAAGAGAGTCCTTGAGCTGCCTCTTAAAGGGAAAAAAGAGGAAGCAATACATCCAAGCATGAAAGAAGGCCAGTGCAAGGACATGGAGACAAGAGATACAGGTCTATAAGTAAAGAACAAAGTCTACAAAGGAAAGAATAATTTATAATGAAATCAGAAAGATGGGTTGGGGCCAGGTTGTGAAGGATTTTGAAAGCCAGACAAAGGCATTTATATTTTATCATGGAGGCAGTAGAAGTGAAGTTGAAGAATGGCAAAGTCAGGACAGCACTTAAAGAAAATTATTTTGGCATCAGCTTATAGAATAAAATAAAATAAAGTAGAATGAGAAGAGATTTGAGGCAGGGAGACCAACTAGGATTAAGTTGCAATAATCTATAAGGGCCTGAAGAAAACATTTAGGTGGGAATTATGAGAATAAAGAGAAAGGGTCAAATGGGATATATGCTGTGGGGGTTATAAACAGCAAGATCTGGCATTGTGCTGGACATGTGAAGTAAAAGAGAATGAGGAATCAAGCCAAAATTACAAACCTGGTGGGCAGGAAGGGAATGGTGCTTTGTCTGGAGTAGGGAAATTTATTTGAAGATCAGATTTAGGAAAAGAATACTGAGTTTCGCTTTAGACGTGTTTTAATTTGAAATGTGTCTGAAACATTCAGTTTGAAATATTCAGTCCTGATGATGCAGGCTTGGAAAAAGAGATTATGGTTGACTATATAGATCTGTGAGTCAACTTCATAGATACAATACCTAAGCTCCTATAATCTAATGAGGTTAACCAAGGAAGAAAGTGTAGAAATGAAGAGGGCTCAGGTCAAAGTCTTGGAAAATATACAATTAAAGGGCTCCCAGATGATCAATCAGTGTGTAGAGAGCTGGGTCACAGAAAATGTTTCCATCAAGGTTTGAGTTTCCAGAAGGAGAACAGTCAGCAGTGTCTAATGAAGTAGGAATGTCAAGCAAAATGAAGACTGGGATAATCAGTTCTGGCAATTAAGAGATCATTGGTAACTTTGGAGGGAGCAACTTCAGTTGGATGATGAGGTCAGAAGCCAAATTTAAAAGAGTTAAGAGTGATTGAGAATGAGACAGCCAAGGGGCATAGTGATAGAGCACTAGCCCTGGAGTCAGGAGGACCCAAGTTCAAATTTGATCTCAGACTACTGTGTGATCACTTAACCCCAATTTGCCTCACACACATACATTAAAAAAGTAAATGAGAGGAGAGGAAATGAAGTCAACAAATATGGACAGTTCTTCCTAGGAGTTTGGATGAGAAAGAGAGAAGATATGTAATAATAATATAATATATGATCATAATCCATGGAGAGTATGAAAAGATCCATGAAAGTGTTTTAAGGCTGAAAGAGACTCAGGAAGTTTGAAGTCAATAGAAAAGTTACCAGTAAATGAGAAGATATTGAAGATCAGAAAGGGAAATTGATTGAGGGGGCAGCTTGCTGGGAAAGAAAGGGAAGGATGGTATAAAGACACAGGTGGGGGAGTTGAATTTGACAAGAAGGGCCACCTCATTACTAGAAATTAGAAAAAAGACAGAGGTTAAGGAATGATATCAAAGCATTTTCAAATGGAGAAGTGAAAAAAATAATTCATAGTTTATATGCTTTAACTTTCTCAGTAAAGCCCAAGTTTTTGGTTGAGAGAATAGAAAGCATAGAAGTATGGAAGGCTTGAAGAAAGAAGAGATGATTTGATATAGCTTTTATGGGATGAGATGAGGGAATAAATTCAAAAAGAATGAAAATACCGCCTTGAGTTGAGGTTATATCACATAGATTTATAGTATACTCAGTAAGTTTAGTGGGCATGACTTCTTCTAGTGCCATTTACTAGTATATGACTAGGAGTAGAGGAGGCAGACAGTGGCAGCAGTCCAGGCTTGGGGCTTAGTGAGGGGTGAACAGAGCTAGAAGTGGGCAACAATTTGAAAGCAGACAACAGTATGCAATTAAATTGGTTAATGGGAATAGAGGTAATGTTCTGAGAAAATGCTGAGGATGGATGGATGGATTGGAAATCACTACAGACAAAGAATAGATGGGGAAAAGCATAAGGAGATGGAAGGATAAAAGTTATAATGAGAAGAATGTAAGATTTTTTTGATCATGGAAGGAGAACATGTTATTAATTGGGAAATTCAACATAGAAGTCCCCCTTTTTCATGGCTAAAGTGAAATGGAAGAGTAGGTCATAAAGAAATTAAAAACAGTGAAATGTTTAAAGCATTTTGGATTACTTGCCATCTAGGGAAAGGGATGGAGGGAAGGGAAGGAAAATAATTTGGAATACAAGGTTTGGCAAGAACAATTGTTGAAAATTATCTATGCATATGTTTTCAAAATTAAAAGATTTAATAAAAAATTTTAAAGAAAATATTGTGAAAAAACCTCATGAAAGAATTCTACAATGTACTAAAATAAGAGAAACAGAACAAAACAACCCTCAGGTTTCATCTCACACTCTATAAATTGACAAAAAGGAAAATAAGCAATGTTAGAGGGCTTGGAGAATGATAGATACACTAATACATTGTTGGGGAAGCTGTGAAATACTACAGTCAATTGGAAATGGATTGGGAATTATGTAAATAAAGTGACTAAAATGTCCGTACTCTTTGAATTAGAGACTCTGTTGCTTATACCTCAAGGAATCTGAGGTTTATACCTCAAGGAAATCAGCAATAAAAAGAAAATTCTCATATGTGAAAATACCAAAATATTTATAGCATAACTTTTTGGGGATAATAAAGAATCAGAAACAAAGTAGACAACCATCAGTCAGGGAATGTCTAAACAAATTATGGCACATGTATGTGAAGTTATGCTAAAGTAATGATGTTGATAATACAGAAAAGTCTGGAAAGATCTGTATGAGTTAATGTAAAGTGAAATAAACAGAGCTTAGAAAATAATATACATAATATCTATAACAATATAAATGGAAAGAACAATGATATGCCAAAAATAGCAAAATTAAATAAAGATCAAGCAGGATTCTACTAAAAAGGTAAGAGAAGAAATCCCTATTTATGGAATCCTTTATGGAAGTAGGACATGTTCAGATTTTTTTCAATGTATTAATCAGTCATGGTGATTTTTTTTCCTCTCTAAAGAATATTATTTTATATGGGGTGACTTTCTTGGATGGTTAGTGGGAAGGAATACTTAGAATAACTATGATGATGTAAGAAAAGAAAATATCAATTAAAAAAGATTGTGAGAAATGAAAAGGTTCTAGTGATTGATAGGTCATTAACACAAATGTTGCACACACACACACACAGAGAGAAAGAGAGAGAGAGAGAGAGAGAGAGAGAGAGAGAGAGAGAGAGAAGAAAGAATTAGAGAAGAGCAGAAAATGATGAATTATACATACTAAATTCCTTGAGAAAGGAGGGAGAATGTCTTAGGGTTCCATATATAACCCCTACCATAATCGGCATTTCATGAAAAATTTTAATAGATTGAATTTCAAAAATGGAGAAGTTGTTGAGAAATGGCAGTAAAAAGAGTGCCTGGAACAGGGAGCAAAGATTATTCCAACTACCTTCTAAGACAGGGACAGGAAACCTTTTTTTTTTTGCCAAAGGCCATTTGGATACTTATATCATTTGTGGGTCATACTAAATTATCAACTTATAGAACTCAAGTAATGGGAAGTTGTTGTATCTAGTTTTCAGATCATTGTCAATGGTTGCCTTAGCAGGGCCAGACCAAATGATTTTTGGGTGCAGGCTGGATGTTCTCCACCCTTGCTCTAAGAGAAATACTAGAAAGATAGCAAGTATTATAGTGCCAACCAGGAGAAGGCAGGTCTCTCTGAGGGCAAGTAGGTGGGAAGAGAATGAGAACAGGTCTTTGATTTAAAAAAAAAAGTCCATTTATTGTGGAATGGGAATTCCAAAGGGCATGTTAGAAGCCATAAGCAGAGATGGAGTGGGACCTGGGAAGGAAAGAGTTGAGGAATATAAGGATAAGAGAACGGTGGGGACCGGAAGGAGGTCATTTGCTCCTAGGCAACTCCTAAGCAATTAAGAAACACAACAGTAAGGAGAGTAACAGATAGATGGCTCTCCATAGGGGTAATAAAATTAGAACAGTAAGTCTCAGATTCTACCACAGGATCTTGGTAGTTCCATTCAGAAGCACTTCTTGGCGTGCTCAAGGAACCATTTCACATCACTTCTCTATGGCTGCTGACAAAAGACTGCATTTCTTTGGAAGTTTATGATGTGCAAACCAATGTACATACATGATCTTATTTGAATCGCACCACAATCCAATAAGGTAAGTATTATTATAATCCTCATTTTACAGATGAGGAAACGGAGATCACAGAGCTAATAAATATCTGAGATAACATTAGTATCTCAGTCTTTAGCAATTTAGCCACTACGCTGTGCTACATCTCTAGCAATAGTCACCCACCCAATGATGTGGAGGTCATATTTGTCTGTGACTCCAAGTTTAACTTCTCTCACTCCCAGGTGAGTGAGCTTGACTTACCTCTGCCAGACTCTGGTCTATTCTTCCAATGAGACCCTTGAACAATTCCATTCCACAAAGACTTACTGTGTAAATGTTTCTGTGCTAGGTGCCAAGAATACAAAAACAAAACTGTCCCTGCCCTCAAGAAACTTTCATTCTATTCGTGGATAGAATAAGTAAATATAAAGAGCACACAAAATGACTGCAGAAGGGTGAGGATATTAATCACCAGAAAAAACATCACTGCTTATCCCTTCCCCTTCTACCATTGGAGCAAACCAAAGAAAAACTCTCCTTCAAGTCTCTCTGAAGCCAAGCCAACTTTTCAAAGGGAAGGGGGCAGAGTCTATAACAACTCTGGGCCAATGAACTTGACTTCAATTCCTGGCAAAATTCTAGAAACATATTATTAAAGGATGTTTAGTGAACATCTAGAAAAGGAAGTGGTGATTATCAAGAGCCAGCATGGCTTCATCAGGAACAGCTTATTTCAGAATAACCTCATTTCCTTTCTGACAGGGTTACTAGACTGGTAGGTCAGGGAAATGCTGTAGATATTTGCCAAGATTCAGCCAAGTGTTTGACAAAAAGTCATTAATGCTATACCTGTGAACAGGATGAAAAGATATGAGCTGGATGGGTGTATAATTAGGTAGATTCAAAATTGGTTAAATGGTCAGACCAAAAAAAAGTAAGTCATTTATAGTTTAATATCTGCTTAGAAGGAGGTCTCTAATGGAGTGCCTTAAGGAGCTGTCCTTGGAATTGTGCATCTTTTGCCCATAACTTAAACTTGAATAAAGATATAGACAGCATGCTAATCTACCTTTCAAATGACACAAAACCAGGAGGGAGAGCTAACACATTATAAGGCAGTGTCAGAATCCACGGACATTTTAAAGGGCTAGAACAGTATCCCAAATCAAAGAAGATGAAACAATACAGATAAATGTAAAGTCCTCAGTTAACTTTTTTTTTCTTAAATCAATTTGACAGATAAATATTGGTAAGGGATGGCTAACTAACAATTTGAGAAAGAACTGAGATTGCAAGCTCATTCTTTCGATGCCTTCATTCAAGTCATGGATAAAAGTAATGACCAGTACAGTTTCAAAGAAAAGGACACTCTACTAGAGATCTTTGAATTTGACATCAATCCTATCAAAGATGTTTTTGTATAAACTTTGCTATTTGATATTTGAGCTATCCTTCTAAGCTTCTTGTTATCTATAAATCTCATTCAGCCAGCCAATGGACATTTAGTAAGCATTTACTATATGCTTGGAACTGTAACGAGTAAAGGGAAAAAGCCACTAAAAGGTAAAAATATCACCTCTGCTCTCAAGGAGCTCACGGTTCAATGAGGGAGACGACATACAAATAATTATGCACATAGTTGGACGGACTTATCTTTAGGCTCAACATCTCCAGTTCCCCCCTTACTATTCTGATTATCCTCTACTTACCAAGCTTCAACTTGTCCTTTCTATAATGTGGTACCCAGAACTTGATATACTAATCCCAAAGAGATCATAAAAAAGGGAAAAGGGCTCACATGGGCAAAAATGTTTGTAGCAGCCTTTTTTATGGTGGCAAAGAATTGAAAACTGAGTGAATGCCCACCAGCTGGGGAATGGCTGAATAAGTTATGGTAGGTGAATGTAATGGAATATTTTGTATTATATTATATCTATAGTATGATGAGCAGGCTGATTTCAGAAAAGTCTAGTAAGACTTACCCGAACTGATGCTAAACAAAGTGAATAGAACCAAGAGAACATTGTACACAGCAACAACAAATTGTGTTATGATTAATTGTGATAGACTTGGGTCTTTTCAACAATGAAGTGATTCAAGGCAGTTCCAATAGGTTTGTAAGGGAAAGCACTATCTGCATTCAGAGAGAAAACTATGAATACTGAATGTGGATTAAAACATAGTATTTTTGTCTGTTTTGGTGGGGATGATGTTGTTTGTTTGTATGGTTTTTTCTTTCTCATGTATTTTTTTCCTTTTTGATCTGGTTTTTTCTTGTGCAGCATAATGAATATGGAAATATGTTTAGAAGAATTGAACATTTAATCTATAGTGAATTGCTTGCTGTCTAGAGGAAAGGGTTGGTGGGAAGAGGAAGAAAACAAATGGAATACAAGGTTTTGCAAAGGTGAATGTTGAAAACTATCTTTGCATTCATTTGGGAAAAAATAAAAAGCTATTATTAAAAAAAAATTTAACATACTACTTAGGTGTGGTCTGGCCAGGACAGAGTGCCAGGGTCTATCAACAACCTGCAGTGAATACCACAATTCTCTTGATGCAGCCTAAGATTACCTAAGATTTATTTTTTTTACTCCCATGTGACATTTCTTAATATCTAGTCCACCAGCACCCTGTCCCTCACATCCCAAATAGTTCCTAACCTCAAGTCTGTCCAGCTCCCCTCCTGCCCATTCTGTCTACAATCCCCAGGCTGACATTTCCTGAGAACGTTCATTGTCTCTCTTTGTTTCTTTAACAGAAAGCCTCCAGAGTGGATCAGAATCTACCACTAGCCTATAGATGTAGAGCTGGAAAGAGCTTGAGAGCTAAGCCAAGTCCAGTGCCCTCATTTTGGAGATAAGGAAAGAAAACAAGCAAAGTTAATAAACTACACAAGGGGATGCATGTGCAAAGCTAGGGTTTAAACGTGGGTCCTCTGGTTCCATGATGGCTTTGTTTCTTCTGCCTCTCTCTCCATGACCTTACCTCGCAGATCTCTAACTCATCCTCCACGTTGCAGCTTTTGTCAGGTTTGCCTGCAGCGGAGCCCCCTTCCTTCCCCTCTGCCAAGTTATAGCTTTGTCCTTGCCCTCACTTAGCTCCCCCGGGATCATCTAACTCAGGAGAGTAAAGGCAGCTTCCACTGCCCTAAAAGGACCATGTTTTACTCCCGTCAGCCTCCTTCTGCTCATGTTTCCTGTTCCTTCATGAAATGAAAGCCACTTGGTGACACAGTGGATAGAGCCCTGAGCCTGGAATCAGGAAGAGCCCATTTCAGTCCAGCCTGGACACTCCCCGCTGGGTGACGCTGGGCAAGTCCCTTAATCTGATCTGATTCAGTTTCCTCGACAGTAAAATGGGATAATGATAGCACCTCCTTCTCAGGGTTTTTGTGAGAATTAAATGAGATAATATTTATAAAGCGCCTGGTCCACAGTGATGCTTAATAAATGCTTGTCTCCTTTCTTCCTCTACATGGATACATGCTGCATAGCCATTCTTGTTATTTCCCCTCACCCTAAACCCTCCACTCTAAGTAGACCAAATGCCTCCCTTTCCCCAGACCAAGTGATAATTATTCTTGATTTCTTTTGTTCACCCTGTCCTCCTGCCTGGAATGTTTTCTTTTCCTTGTCCCAATGGAAATTCAAGGTCCCAGTCAAGACCTACCTACTCCATGAAGCCTTGACTACTCCAGAAATCAGTGAGTGATTCCCTTTCTCTAAATTCCTTCATTAGATTCTACATTGTACAATGCAGTATACTATATCCTGTTATTTCCTTTGCCTATGAGTTATTTCCTCAATTAGCTACTTGAGGGCAGAAACTGTATCATGTACTGCTACATCCCTAAAAGGGCCTGATAGAGCTCTAAATATGAGGTAAGTATTATCCAATAAATGATTCTGTAAGTGAGTAATTGAGGAGAGGAAACAGAGTTGACTTTCCACCTCAAGAGGAGAGATGTTTCTTGCTTTGAAAGGGAGAAAGAAGTGAAATTGATTTCTTGACATGAAATAAAATAAATTTAATTCCCTGATGAAAAGAGCAACTTTAGGCTTGGCAAGGAAGAACTGGGTTCAGTTCTTACATACAAAACAGCTGTGTGACCACAGGTGGGGACTTAACCTCTCAGATTCCCAAGAAACTGTCTAAGGCTTGTCAGCAATGGAAAGACTTTCACAGAATTTCAGAGTTGGAAGGAAAGCACTAGAAAAGCTCAAATAGGGAGAAATCACTTTTACTTAGGCATGGAGTCAGAGATGCAGTGAGAGGGTAAAATCAGAGAAGGCTTTATAGAGCAGGTAGCAACTCAGTGGGTACCTGAATGAAGAAATTCAAAGTACTTTCTTAACACTGTCACTTAGACTCACAACAATCATACCCAAGAAAGAGTTCATTCATTTCAGGTAGAAAGACAGATCTGTGATTTGTCCAACCTTAAAGAAATTGTTTCCAATTTTCCCAGCAGTTTTTGTCAAATAGTGAATTCTTATCCCAAAAGCTGGAAACTAGTATGGCAGAAACTAAGCATTCACCCACTTAGTGGGTGACCTAACATTGTATACCAAGATAAGGTCAAAATGGGTTCATGATCTAGACATAAAGAAGGATATTATAAACAGATGAGAAGAACATAGGATTGTTTACCTCTCAGGTCTGTGGAGGAGGAAGGAATTTGTGACCAAAGAAGAAGTAGAGATCATTATTGATCACAAAATAGATAATTTTGATTATATTAAGTTAAAAAGGTTTTATACAAGCAAAACTAATGCAGACAAGATTGGAAAGGAAGCAATAAATTGAAAAACATTTTTACATTCAAAGATTCTGATAAAGGCCTCATTTCTAAAATTTATAGAGAATTAACTCAAATTTATAATAGTTCAAGCCATTCTCCAATTGATAAATGGTCAAAGGCATGAACAGACAATTTTCAGATGAAGAAATTGAGACTAGGTCTATCCATATGAAAAGGTGCTCTAAATCACTATTGATCAGAGGAATGCAAAATAAAACAACTCTGAGATACCACTACCCACCTGTCAGACTGGCTAGAATGATAGGAAAAGATAATGACAAATGTTGGAGGGGATGTGGGAAAACTGGGATACTGCTGCATTGTTGGTGGAGTTGTGAACGAATCCAACCATTCTGGAGAGCGATTTGGAACTATGCTCAAAAAGTTATCAAACTGTGCATACCCGTTGACCCAGCAGTGTTTCTACTGGGCTTATATCCCAAAGAGATACTAAAGAAGGGAAAGGGACCTGTATGTGCACGAATGTTTGTGGCAGCCCCTCTTTGTAGTGGTCAGAAACTGGAAACTGAGTAGATGCCCATCAATTGGAGAATGGCTGAATAAATTGTGGTATATGAATATTATGGAATATTATTGTTCAGTAAGAAATGACCAGCAGGATGATTTAAGAGAGGCTTGGAGAGACTTACACGAACTGATGCTGAGTGAAATGAGGAGGACCAGGAGATCATTATACACGGCAACAAGAAGACTATACAATGATCAATTCTGATGGATGTAGTTCTCTTCAACAATGAGATGATTCAAACCAGTGCCACTTGTTCAGTGATGAAGAGAGCCATATTCACCCAGAGAGAGAACAATGGGAAAGAAGTGCAGATGAAAACATAGCATAATCACTCTTTCTGTTGATGTTTGCTTGCATTTTGTTTTATTTCTCAGTTTTTTTTTTCCTTCTTGATCTGACTTTTCTTGTACAGCAAGATAACTGTATACATATGTATATATACATTGGATTTAACATATATTTTAACATCTTTACCATGTATTGGACTACCTGCCAGCTAGGGAAGGGAGTTGGAGGAAGGAGGGGAAAATTTGGAACAAAAGGTTTTGCAAGGGTCAATGTTGAAAAATTACCCATGCATATGTTTTATAAATAAAAGGCTTTAATAAAAAAATCATTTCCATTTTCTGGCTTCAGATTTCTTTTTACTATAAAAAAAGAGATGGGAGAAGATGACTTTTGAAGGTTTAACCAAGCTCTAAAATTAAGCCTTTTGAATCTTGCATTGGCCAAGACCCCTTAGTCATGGTTTTGACAGAGCCAAGAATAGCATTTACTCCTCCCAATGCCCACCCTGATTACCCCCACTGTCTGCTCCCCATCCAAGTCTCTTCCATTGGGAGGTTAAAGGATTTGATTCCATTATTCCAGATGGGGTTCTTCAGGCAGAGTTTTGCCCAGAGAAACTAGAGCTTGACTTTCCTGTTGCATTTTATATTTCCAGTAGAGTTTAAACCAGCTCTCCTCCCAGTCACCTCCCTGACTTCCCTGGATCTAAGGGGGTGGGGGCACAAAGTGAAAGGACAAACAGAAATTGCCCAGAACCTGTCATATAAACAGGCCTTACGGGTTTCCTTCCTGAGAGCCCCAAATGCTTCTGATGTTTTTGTTAACGTCAAAACCCTCACTGAAGGGCTAAACTGCCAAGCCAGGCTCTGGTCCCAGGCCAGCATCTTAAAGGGGAGAGGTACAAACAGGAGCACAAATCTCCTGTCAGAGATTTCACCTCTTCTGCACTCAGGCATCTTTACATGAATCTGTCCTGAAAGATCACAAGATGTATAGGGGAGGACTCAATAAAAAATATAATACAAAAAAAGTGTTTGGGAGAAAGCTAAGAAAAAATCACGTCTTCTCTGGACTTCAAATGTAGAAAGACTAAATGACTTATAAGCTTCCTTTCACATCTAAATTTCTCTTATCCAACTCACCAAGCATAAATCAAGTATCTACTATGTTTGCCAGGTACTGTGATAAAACTAGGGAGGGAAAGAAAGGCAAGAAAAAGAGGGAGAGAGGACGGACCCATTTGCTTCAGGAATGATAACATTTCTAGTAACTAGAAGGGGCTGTAAAAATCATCTCCTATCCAGAGCCTCTCATGTTGCTGATGAAGTTGTAGTGGAAATTTTTTAGGGGCCCAAGAGAGTCATCACTCACCAACATATGTTCTTGAGGTCAAGATTGCATAATAGCAATAAGAAGTCAATTAAGAGGAAAGCAAATAGCTGTTTATTCCAACTGGTCAGGGAAGATTGCAAGAGTTGCTCAAGGTCACACACCTATTTAGGTACAGAGGTGGAATCTGATAGCCTGCTTACCAGACTAGAGCTCTTTCTACTTTATGAAATTTGTTTTTATTTTTGTTTTCTCTCCAAAGCAATACAAGCAATGTTGGGTATTAGGGCAGGAATCCAGAGGATCAGAGGACCATCACTGTACAAGGTCCTGAAGCCACTTACTCAGAACTTCCTGTTGCTCCTTCTTGTCCTAAGCAAGAATCCTTAACCCTGTCCTGTTAATTATTGGAGGATTCTAGCTGACTCCTGGTGAAGCAGGGAAAGCTGGGTAGACCTAGACAGATCATCTACTCCCTCTGAGTTTCTAGATTTGTTTTTCACATATTAATATTTCAGGGCAACTTTCTTTAGGAAACTGGTATCTTTAGGGTGACTGAGACAACCTGTCCACTCAACTGGCCATTTTGATTGAATCACTTTGGTTAAATAATTGTGTGGCCTATACTTCCATGAAATTCAGTGTCCCATAGAATATAAGAGTTGGAAGGGACAATAGAGGCATCTAGTCAAGCTGCTCTACAGCATCCTGAACAAACGGCAGTCCAACCTTCACTGAGGAGTTTTACTGGTGGTGAACCCTTATCTCTGATGGAAAACCATTCCACTTTTGACAAGACTCAATATTAAGGAGACTTTTATTTACATAAAGTCAGAATCTGCCTCTCTGGGTCTGACTTCTCCAGGTTAGTTGAGTCCTGTGTGTTGGCTTATTGAGTTGACTAAGCTGAATGATTATTTTGAGATTATACAGACAATGCCACTGAAAGCATATGTTAATTTGATTCAGTACATATTTTTTCAGTGACTCCTATATGTATAAGATATGTATAACATATTGTCTATGATATAATAAGGTACTACATATACAAGGGAAAAAATGAAATTACTTTTGTCCTCAAGGAGCTTACTCCATTAGGGCATTCAATGCAAACACAAATGAACATATATAGGGTAATATGAGATGCAAGAGAATGTTAGCCACTGAGAGAATCAGGAAAAACTTTGTACAGGACCTGGTGGAGCCCTGAAGGAAACATCACCAAGTCAGGGACAGATTGGAACTAGCAAGTAACGTAGTATGTTTTGAGAAGTAATGGGTTACTTTCTTTCCCTTCCAATTCAACTATTTAGAAGCCCATTCTTTGGGGTTTTCTTGAAGGTGTTTTGGTCTTAGAATTTCAGAGCTAGAAGGGATCCCCAAAATCACTAAGCCCAATTTCTCATTTTCTAGGCAGAGGACACTGAGACCTATAAAGTATACCGTCACCCAACTAGTTATTGGAAGAGTAATTACCCTCCATTCACTGTTTGCCCTGGCACTCTTTGTTGCTTTCCCTTATCTGAAGGGAACCTTAGAAGTCTTCTCTTTTATTTCTTCATAACATCTTTTATTATATGCTTCCTTCTCTCCTCTGACAGTACCCTTACTCTGGCACAGATCCTTATGACATCATGGCTAGATTATTGTAATAACCTGCTGCTGGTCTGCCTGCCTCAACTCTCTCCCTATTCCATCCAGTCCATCCTCCACTCGGCTTCCAAAATTATTTTCCTCTAAATGCGTGTCTGATCATGCCAGCCAACCCTCAATAGACTCCAGTGACTCCCTCTTACCTCTAGGATCAAAAATATAAATTCCTCTGTTTGACTTTTAAAGTCTTTTACAATTTGGTCCCTAACTTCCTTTTCAGCCTCCTTACACTTTATTTCCCTCTCCATACTAACACTGGATTTCTTTTTGTTCCTTGCACCCAAGGTCCCCTTTCTTACTTTCATGCCTTTGCATAGGTTATCCTTCCCATGCATGGAATGATGTCCTTTCTCATCTCTGCTTCCTGGCTTCCTTCTCTCCACCTACCCCACAGCTAAAGCCTTCCTTCTGAAATTACCCCTTATTTACATCTATATCTCTTGTATCCCAGAATATTTCTGTATCCCAGAATATTTCTTGTTCATATAATAGTTATTAAACATCTACTAGGCAGCTAGATAGGACAGTGATTGGGTCTGGAGTCAGGAAGGTCTGAATTCAAATCTGGCCTTAGAAATTTTCTAGCTACGTGACCCTGGGCAAATCTGTCTGCCTCGGTTTTCTCAACTGTAAAATGGGCATAAAAATAACACCTACTTACTAGGATTGTTGCTAAGATTAAATAAAATAATGTTTTGTAAAAGTGGTTGCTTAACACAGTGCCTAACACAAAGTAGCTATTTAATAAATGTTTCTTTCTTATTTCTAATACATATACAGTGCTATGCTAGTGGGAATGGGTTAGGGAACACCAAGAAATAAAAAAACATTCATTCATTTATTCATTCAAGAGATAGTTGTTGAGTCTTATATGTACATTTTTGGCCACAGTTCACTTGACGACTGCTGACTAAGTATTGGAAAGGTTTTATCTGGGATGATACAGGGAAAATCAGAAGCTTAATGGTGTATGTACAATGTACAAAACATTGTGCTAGATGCTTGGAGAAATCCAAAGAAATGGGACATAGTTTCTGCTCTCAGAGAGCTTGCAATTTAATTGGGCAAATCAGACCTACTCATTTACACAATGAAACAGTTACATAATAATGCAAGACAGTATGACATTAAATAACAAAATTAATGACACAGATCATAGTGACACAGGATTTTATAGACCCATGAACTCAACACAGGCTGAAGTGGTCAAACTTGATGGAGGAGGTGGCACTTGAGTCAAGATGAAGGATGAAAAGCTCTTAAAGGAGAAGAGAGAAAGAGAGAAGGGACCTTTTCTATTGCAAGATGAACAAAATCAGAAAGTCAGAAATGAACATTTGAGGGGAAGGAAGCAGTGAGAAATGAATTTACTGAAATTGCATATAATTTGGGGGGGGAAAGACACGGGAAAGAAGAGAATGAGGTAGGCAGAATGGTTCCAAGTTACAGAGAACACCAAACATTCAGTTTAGGATCTTGGACTTAATCCTGTGGGCAATGGGGAGCCATTGAAAGTTCTTGAGCAGGGAGCTATGTGATTAAAACCTGGGTTTTAGAAAGATGAATCCAATATAAATAGATAGAGTACATTCTGGGTTGGGAGCTGAGGAAAGGAGAATAAATAACACACCATGTTTGTCCGCTAGAAACTTTCAATCAACAAAAATAAGCCATACACATATTGAAAGGGTTAGGGACCACTAAAATCCCAGCCTTAAACAGCTTTCAACACAGTGAGTGCAGATGAGTAGCCTGGCATAGGTCCTTTCCTATATGTGAGAATAAGAATAAACAAGATTGAACATGTTTAAGGAAAACACGTCATGTATCCCCCAGCTTATTAAATGCTGCCTGTCAGCAACTCTGAATTCTGGTCCCAGCTAAGCTGATGATTCATTCTGTGAGAAGTCAAAAAGTCACTTTCTTCCTCGGGCCTCAGTTTGCAGGGTCTAGAAAATGGAGTCACCCTGAAACCCACTGAAGAAGAATTTGGTCCACTATCTTCAGTGAATCATTGTTGAAATTAAATGCTTCCTTTTGACCCAGCAATACTGCTACTAGGTCTGTTCCTCAATGAAATTAAAGGAAAAGAAAAAAGATTCATATGTGCAAAATTATTTAGTAGCTCTTTTTTTGTCTGTGATAGCTAATAATTGGAAACTGAGGGAATATCCATCGATTAAAAAGTGGTGGAACAAGCTAAGATATATGATTGTGATGGAATATTATTGTATTGTAAGAAATGACATTAAAAATATAAGAAACATTGTATGTAAGAAATAGAATATTATTGTACTGTAAGGAGGAATGGGTTCAGAAAATTCTAGGAAGACATAGTCATTGATGGGAAGTAAATTTGAGCAGAACAGGAGAAAAAAGAACATAGTCATAGCAATATTATGAAAATAATATAACAAGTATGTAATCTGTGTGAAATGTGAAAGACTTAGCAATTCTGATCAATGTAAATGATCCACAGCTTCTAAGGACTTGATGAAAAGTGCTATCTATTTCCAGATAGAAAACTGATTGATCTGAATGCTGATTAAAGCATATTTTTCCCTCCTCCCCACCCCCATAGCTAATGTGGAAATATGTTTTCCATGACTTCATATGTAAAATGGGTATCATATTTCTGCCTTCTCAAAGGCTGTAAAAGAAGGTAGAAGGAGGGGAAGAATTTGGAACTGAAAATAATTTTTTTTAATAAAAAAAAGAAATTAAATGCTTTAGGAAGCCATTTCCCATAGTGATGATAATTAACTGGAATGGTACATTTCAGGACAGGTTCAAATCTTGGTTTTGTCATCTTACCTATGTGAGCTTTTTTTGTTGTTGTTCAGTCATTTTCCAATTGTGTTCAGTAGCTTTTCAGTTGTGTCCAAGTTTTGGTGACCCCGTTTGAGATTTTCTTGACTAAGATATTGGAGTGGTTGTCATTTCCTTCTCCAGCTCATTTTACAGATGAGGAAAGTGAGGCAAAC